>NW_021940682.1:5654566-5684800 GCF_001715985.3 Manacus vitellinus
TTCGATCCGGTTTCTCAATATTGTGGGCTCTGCCCTGCGGTTCCACTACGGAATGCGAGTGTGAGCTGCATTTCAAGGAGGACAGAACCGCTCGCATCGTGTGCGAGCGCTGAGCGAGGCGGCAGAGCGGGCTGCGGCTGTGTTTGATCCGCTACGAGCAGGCAGACACACAGGCACGGTAGGCAGGCAGAGATACCCGGGGATAAGTTGCACAGACGGGAGGATGCACAGATGTTTAAATAGATTAATCAAGCCAGGATTTGCAAAATCCTCGATGGAAACACCAAAGCGCTCCGCTGGTATCCCACCACTTGCCTTAATTATGCCCGTCATTTGGCCCTCTGCAATTGGAGCCTCCGCAGAGAGCAAAAATGACTCCTTTAAAACAAAATGCAAGCTGAATGCAGTACATGTTAAACCTATCTGGACTCTCCGAGCTGCCATGTTAAACAAGAGATGCAGAGTTCTAAAACACCCCTCAGGAACCACTGCAGAAGCTGCCACAACCTGAAGAACTAATCCACTCTGACGTACACGGAGGTGAATGTCCGGAATACCGTGTCCTATGTGCAAACCCCTGGCTGTAGATTCTCATGATAACCAAGTATCCATTTAATATCACATGCATGCAATACTATTTGTGGAACTTGAAACACAGTGGTTCTTTCCTTTCAAGTGGTTTTCCATTTCAACCAGAAAAAAAAAAGAGTATTTAGAACTGGTAATACCTCTATAAAGGAATTACTTTCGAACAAACTTAGTGCCTTCTCTACAAATGGATTTCAGTGGGATGTATCAAATTTCCATCTCTTTTTGAGGCTTTCTCCCCACCACTTCAAATGAGCTATCTCTCAGCTGGAACTCAAAATATAATAGAAAACACCACTACCTAACAGATTGAGGCAAAGAAACAAGAAAACAACACATCCACTTGGAACTACCGTTAAAAAAACCCTGGAAGAGATGTAAAGCACTTACCGAAAACTGGATGCAGCCAAAGCACTTGTCCTAAATAAAGGTCATTTTGGTTTCTAATAACCACTGATCATCACAACTTCTGCATTAGACGCTATTCAAAGGGTAATTAACCAACACCATATTGCCATTGACAGCATGTAGAGGCGCAGCTTTATTTCTGACTCAGGAGGAAGAGTTCCTCTGAGCAATTAAAATACTCTGTCCTCTATTGCCTAGTTTTTCTCTAATAATGTCACATGCACTTACCCCATTTAACTTACCAGATCAAGCAAGATCAGAGCTAGAGGTGGAATGGCAATATATTGGCTTTCATTTTCTACTCAAGTTGCCTTTTTCTTAAAAAAACCCAAGTCTTCCCTTTGCCATGATAAGAAGTACCAAACAGAAAATCCTTCACTGCCTACATTTGTTGTGTAAATGTACATTTTCTTTTTCTCCTTGTGACCACAAATCCTTGCCATTTTGGATTGTGCTAACTCCATTTTTTCTACCCATGAGTCAATAGAGTTGCATGATTCACCCTTGCATGGACATAGTCTCTGGGGAAGTAATTAAGTGCATGCTGATCACTCCTGTACAGAAATCAAATACCGGCGGAGCACCTGTAAATATTTCTTTTGCCTTTCTTGGGTCACATTCCCAGCTAGCTAAAGATTTATGTACAGTATTAGTTAAACAGTTAAAATCCACATAGCCTTGCTTTCTGCCAGCTCACATATGCATGCAGCCACATACACAAGCTGTCCCTGCCACCTACAAATCTTTTTCTCCGTTCTTTATCCCTCTCTCCCTGCCAAGCTCCCACAGTAGGACACAAGTTGGGCCAATTACCAAAAACCAAATACAGAAGAAAAATAGAACAAGAAACAAGAATATTAGCTGGCATTAATTTCTTCAGCATAAATTAAATTCTACTATAACTTGAGGTTTCCTTACTCAGCATTTCTGACACAAATAATTTTCTATACAGGGAAGTGGATAGAAACTGATTGTAGGATTAAGATGGAAAGATCCTGCTAATGAAAGAGAATCAGGTGACATGAGTGAGCATCACACTTTCCCCTAAAGCATTTGTACTGTCCAAGTACACAAAGAAGATGTAATCCATGAAAACAATTTTGTTAAAGAAATGGCATTTGAAGTAAAAGTGCTTGTAAGATTTTTTTCCATTAAAAATGTGATTAATGGAATGCACATTTAGTATTATTTCCATCAGGAAAGAACTCGAGGTGTTGCCCTTCACAGAAACTAGGAAAAAATTGGCCTAAAGTTTATTTCTACACTTTCTTTCCATTTTTGAGAGTAGTACAGCAGGGATTTTCTTAAGAGATTTCAGAGCAGTACTTGGAGGCTTCAGAGAGGACAACAGCCCTTCCCTGTATGGCCTCTGAATCCTGAGCTCTCCTATGGGATATGTTCTGGGCCAGGACTCTAAAGGCAAAGTGTACAGCCCAAACCAATTAAAAGGCTTTCTAATTTTTTGAAGGAGTAAAGCTCTGAAAAGCTTTAAGGCCTTCTGAAGGGGGGGACACACACTTAGCCTTCTTCAAAGTTCAACCCCCACACACACAGCCCAAAGAGGAATATACAAGTGAAAGATCTTTAAAAAAACTTATGAAAGAACTATTATTTTGATACAAAACCGATTAGAACGTTCTTAGTCCCTGCCTGATAGAGCACCCAGCAGATTTAGAGGTAAGGTGGATTAGACACAAGGGCTGAATCTGTGCTTGTAGACTTCCTCTAAGCAGATGACAATAGATTAGACAAATGATCCAATGTATACTCAGCCTTAGGCCAGCTCTAAGGTGGAGATACCAGTTTTCTCTCCCACACAATGCTACAAGGAAAAAAATTGCTCTCCAGTTGCTCTGAGAACAATAGTAATAAGGGCCATAGAAAATACCAAGTCAGAGATTTCTGAAAAACAGCTATTTAAAGCTATAAAGTGTCAAAGATGATTTGTAGGGTGCGTGATGTGAACATGCAACAGCCCATTCTGCGTGTCAGGAATGTTTTGTTCCATGTACCATATAGTAGTCCTTCCCTCTTATCCAGCCTTATATAGAGTATACTGGGCACAACAGCTTCTTCAAAATCCAATATCAGAGCCTGCATCCATCTTCAGAACAGAAATCCCCCGAACAGACTGTGCAGGAGAATGTCTCCTTGATTCAAAGAGGAAGAGTTACTGTCACGCTGTATTTAACAGCTGGAAAGCCACAGAGTGAAAACAGACAGGAGCATGCAATAACTCTGCACTGAACTATTTTTATAACTTATAAAATTATTGGTAAGGCTCTTTTAAGCACTCTCAGTACTTTTTAAGTGATGGAGGGTTTTCATTGGGCCTACTGCATCGGTTATCTGTCTATCTAATTGCAGTAGATTATGTTCACACTACTTTGGCACTAATGCTTTCTACTATAAAATAAAAAGGTAAATTATTCAAAAGCCAGGAAAAAAATGTATTTTATCCCAGAAATAGTACTAATGCTCACAATACAAAAGCAATTCCTTCCAGGGCCAGCTCAGAGAAACCACGCCAGAGATCTTTATTACTTTGCTGAAATGTACCTTTTTTTCCCCATGTATTTAAGATTTTGCACTTCCACCAACAAACAGAGAAGGCTTCCCATAAGAATCAGCACTTTCTTGAATTGAAAACTATGGAATTCTTTTTTTCCATTGATTTAAATAAATGGGATCTAAACACAGTGCAATCTTTATATGAAGTCTGAGCCTCCTTTTTTTTTTTTTAAATGTCAATAATTCTGGTTTCTATCTAGTGTCTGTTTTCTTCAGAGCATTCCAGCCTTAAGCAATAGCCTGATCAGTCCTGGGTACACTAAAAGAATCACTGTGCATGAACAACATAATACTCTTAACAACTTCTGTCATTTCTGTCAAGACTGCAAGGTTGGTCCATACACAGTATAATAGAAAGAGAAAAATCTGCCAGTGTTGCATGACTGCAGTGTTACTTTTTAAACTGAAATACTGATGATAACAATTTTTTCTCATACTTCAGTTCTGCTCTGTTTAAAATTTTTGATCCTTCTGAATTACATATCATCTAAAACCACAAGTATCATCCTCTACAAGTGAAATTCCTATTTGTTAACGGGAAAAATACCTGTTCACATCTATGAGTATGGATTTATAAAAATGTTCTTTATTTGACTTGTCTTTGTAGCTTCATTTTAATTAAAATTAAAGCAATTGATAGTCGTATGTAAAGGTATTCAAAGTGTGGTCAGGAAACTGCAGACCCTTCAAAACGATCCACTAACTAGAACATCGGAGATTTTCTCAAGATAAATAAAATCTGGGATGGAAGGGAAAGGGAAGGTTGATGATCAGAATTTCTAGGTGATTTCATTTTTTAAAATCTTGAATAGTGACATATGAACAGGAACTTCTGAAATTTTAGACAGTGAAAAAGATTGATTTTCAGAGTTGACTTGGAAAACTTAGGTGTATTTTTCACATTCAAATTAACAGGAGTGGTCACTTGGCTTTGAAATTTCAGTCATTAGCTTTTATATTTACATTTAAAGGTTGACAAGCAACTACAAAAAGTTAGAAGGAAAATTTTAAGATTTATCCAGATAGTTGTATGGCCCACTAAAGCACATGAAGGCCTAGTATTGGTAAACCACAGAAAATATCAAATCTAAGGGGGAAAAAGAAAAGAATGAAATAACTGACAACCTGTAAGTTGTCAATAAGAAAGTAGCTAGCAAGTAGAATAAATGGTCATTAGACATGGAAGAGAAGGAATTGATAGCCTTTAAGTAGGTTTTGATTTTCTAGACTGCAGAAGCCTCTAGAAAGTAACGTGGATATCTGAATGTGTGATTTTATTCAAATCTTGCTGCCTATCTTAGCTGTCAGCTGTGATTCAATGGGTGGTGGCAGGGGTGCTTTTTTTAATACCAGCTGCAGAAATGGAAGAGTTCACCATTTATCCCTGTAAACAGGTGACTGGTGTTTGACCAGTACTCATGAACCCAGGTACAGTTTTAAAGTGCAACAGGAAACAAACGCTTGAACACCCAGAAACAACAGAAGAGACATTTGTCCCAAGTAAAACACAAATGCAGTTATGCTTATCAGACCTGAAGAGAACTTGTGGCAGTTTTCACTGGGCCGTCACCATCAGGGACACCCGGCCACGGTGCTAATTGGAGCACTAAGGAAGGAAGGTTCAACACCTTTGCAGAATTTCAAGCAGGAAAAAGGTCAGTTGGTGCCTCTGCCATGAAAGCTTAAGGGAAAGACCTGGACTTAACAAGAAATGTTGCACTGTTTCTATTTTAAAGAAGAAATAATTGAGCCTATCTAGACTGGTTATATAAGGATCCAAAGAGATTTAGACTCGGCCGATTGTCATCAGCTACTGCCAACTAAAAAAATAAAAAAAGAGAGAGAAAAAAGCAAAATTGTTACTGTAAATAATAGTCTAAAATCATCACTTAAACAAAAGATATGACATAATAATGTCTACAAGGAGATGTACCATGAAAAATTAAATTTTAATCCAATCAGCCTACCCTTTGGTGAAAGTAATCATGCAAACTGTTGAGGGTATCTTAGATACTTGCCACTGCTTACACAACAAAAACTAAGAACTCATTACCATTCTAATCTTCTAACATAGTTCTACAAAATAGGAATATGTAGTATGTATCTTGTTCATAACTAAACCACATGTAAGTTAAGGTTTAGGGCAAGTACAAAGACAGACTTTTTTGGAAGGGATGGATTCTTCAAGGAGTAAATTTTTGCCAATTGTTGAGGAAGACTTTACAGTGACTAGAAGAATTACATGATGTTGACATTTGGAAACCTCAGTGGATCTAATTACCAAACAATGGAAACTACACAAAGTCAAAACAAGAAGGCAATGCAGAAAAATATGTTTAGCTAGTAGAACCAATTCAAATCATATAAAATTCATAACCCGTGTTCAAAAAAGAAAAACAAATTAACGTTGGAGTGGGCTGTAAGGCCAAGGTCCTTCCTTGTCTTTTGCAATTTTAAAACTCAGAACTTTTAGATCTGCTTTATCAACATAGAAAATTATTGACAAACTCATGGAAGCCAGCAACTTGGAGTTCTGACAGATTTTGGAGGATTTACAATAATCACTAATGAGATAAAATGGTCTAAAAATACATCATCTTACGTATCAGCCGTAAGGAAGATGATTAGAATAATTGGTTAGAATAGTCAGTTACTGTGATACTGGCCTGACATACAATGTCAACACTTCATTTTCAACTATGGGTCTTCCTATACTGAAGGACTAAACTGCTTAGTAAGTGTATCTGGTTATAATGCAATCTTTGTGGTGTTCCTCTGGCTTTTTTCACCATTATTTCTCTCCAAAACAAAGAAAAACACAACTCGTCCAGCAATCTCTGCTAGAGCCTCTGTTTCAGCTCCAGCAACTTTATTTCATGTAATCTCAAAGTCTGTTCTACAACTTGCAGCTCTCCCACTACCTCCTGTTAAAATGACTAGTAATTGTGTTTAGCTGAATGATGATTTTGTGGTCAATTCAAATGGGCACTAAGTTAGAAACAACTTCCACATGTTTGATTTCAACCCCAGTTTCCAGAACTGTGTGGTTAGGTACCATAGTCAGAGCAGTTACCTCAGTACCACCTAACCATTGTGTTCAATTCTTTGCAAACTGCCCTTTAAAACAAAATTACTTCCAACAGACTGCTCAAAATAGCTCTCTTTATTTCCAAAAAAATCATCATCAAAACACCACAAGCAAATGCTATACAAACCCAAATTGAATTGGTTATATCATCAACTTTAAAACTGTATATTTCGTTATGGTTCCATCCTGACTAATCATTCTCTGAGGACACCCAAAGGCTCATTTAGGGGAACTTTAATAAAGTGTTACAGAAGTTCTGGAAGTGTGAAACAAAGTGTTTGAAAGTGTGTTTTGCTGGAGAGATATTAAAGGCACTCGTGGAAGGGTTCCTGAACACTGTATAAATTAAATCTGGTCCAATTGCATGGATTTGGGCTTGCACAAAACAGTTAGTCAAATAGCCTTAATTTAAAAATGGTTGTGTGGCTGTCACTGTGAACTCCAAGACTGCTGCAGAATATTCCAAACACTTGTAGCAATATGTAATGGGTGGTTTCCTGAATATGTGCCCTCCAAAGCTTCCTCAGCTGCAGTGGAACCTTGGTGGAACAGGAGCAGTAAAATAGGTGAAGTGACAGGCAGCAAAGTTGAGAGCATTATTTGATTTGGGAGATAATACAGTAAGGTAGGTTTTGATTCGACAGAGTGTAAGAAATGCTCATTATGTTTGCAGCTTCTCAAAAAAAATCTGAAGCTTTAGAAGCTGAGAAAAATGCTATGCTGTTATTTAAACTACCCCTCCAGCATGCAATTAGAACAGTTTATTTACGTCTCCACTTTCAGTTCTTCTGTCCTTGCTTAAACATGCACACAAGCAAAATGAAACAAGTAAACAACTTTAAAATCTTTACTCACTAGTTACACGTGTTCTGAATGAATTATTTATATTTCTTTAAAATAAGTGGTTAAGAGTTCATTATTTTATAATGCCATTGATGTGTACACTAGTTTATAAGAGTTGCCTCTCCAGAACTCCGTGAGGTCATGAATGACCCAGCTAAGCTCCTGACACACACCAGAAGGGGGAAAAACTAGAAAGAAAGAAAAAAAAGAAAAGACAGCTTTATCTAAAAGAAATGCATCACAGGAAATAAGATTTCCAGATCAGGTTTAACATCCTCTTTAATTCAGGGTGACAGTAAGCGAGAAATACAGAAAGACCACCTTCTGCTTGAACTTAAAATAGTGGTAGTTTTACACTGAGGGGAAAATAGATAGGCTTCAGAATAGGTTACATCACTGGCTAAGTCTGTTTGAGCTGTCATTCAGAACTCACCATTTTTTAGAGCACCACTGAATTTTTCAGTCTTTATTTGACTTCTCCTTTTACACTATGGGAAGAAAAACTAATCACTTTTACTAAAAAAAACCTAAATCCAAGGAGAATGGAAAGCTCCTGCCAATTACACCTATAGCAAGCACATGCAACTGCATCCTTTCCTTCCTTGCCATTATCCTTCTTTCCTGTCCTCCTCACCTCTTTGCATTGTTTTCTTAAAACAGAAAAGGAACATGAGTTGTAAAGGACTCAGGCCCTGATGCTGACATAGAATTTCGACATTAAACCAATAAGCTGAGAAAACATAATAACACCTATCACAAGTAACCTCTCAAGTTGCAAAAACCAGAACAAATGCGTGACCCAATGTTGCACAAGCTATAAACTGTAAAGAAAACAGAAGAGCCCACACTGCCCACTTTATTCTCTGACTGCCTTTTCAGATGTTCTCTATATCCCATTTCTTGTGTTTCCATAAGACTGTTTGAGTCTTCTGACTGCAGAAGAAGATTAGGTGGAACAAGATGAACATTTCAGGCTGGTCTCATTAACAACTAAATCCCCAAAGAAGTCTCTCTGTCTAGTTCCTTAGTTTCTTCTTTTAGACTTTCAGAGCAAAACAAAGCCAGGCTCTTTACAAGAGGCACAAGTGGCAGTGGTCATAAACTAAAACACAGGATGGTCCAACTTGATGTAAAGAAAACTTTTTTTCACCCTGCAAGTTGTCCGGCACTGGACCGTCTCACTTTAGTCTCAAGGGTACTTCTCTTCAGTCAAAGGAACACAAAAGGCTCAAAATCTTACTCAGTTCCATCTGTATCATCATAATGCAAAAGGATTGATTGTTTTGTTATTTAACTGAGTAACTGTTGGGCAGTTTTCCCTCTTCAGTCTCACAGGAGAGTCTCTGACTTTTACAATTACCGTGTCATCTGCTGCCATCTCCTGAAGAAACACAGCTTGAACTTTGGAAAAAGACAGGAAAATGGAGGTGTCAACTTTCTGAGCTTTCTACTGGTCAGTGCTGCCTGTCAGACCCAAAGGCAAAGTGTAGTCTGAAAGTTCCAGGCTGCTGGAGTTTGAGAATGTAGAAAATGACTATTTAAATAATACAGGGCTATTACATCCCTCTGATTCCATTTCTCTTCCATTCAGATCTGTAGTGTTTGTGGCAATTGCTACCATGCACAACAGGGGCTGCTGCTTTCCACTGCAGCCTGAGGAAGGAATTCTTATCAGCACAAGCACAACAGTGAAGCTTATGCAGTATAAAGCAGAGAAAATCCACAGTACATGGGCTGCACAAAGAGTACCTGATTTATTAAGGCATGTGACTGTTGTTCTAACATGAATAGGCATAGACTTGTGCCCAGGGGATGGACTGACAGATTTCACATTTTGAATATCTGTATTTAGCTGTACATCACTGTACTGCTGTTTTGCAGCCCAAAGGATGTCTAGCAGTAAAAGACATCCATTAATTGAAGGAGGAAGAAACCAGAGAGGAAATTCTGTTCTCAAAATAAAACATGTTGACAGAAGAAGAATGCTAGAGAGGGGGAAAAAAAGAAAAAGAAAAAAAAAAAAGAGAAAAGAAAAAGAAGGAAAAAAAGCCCAACAAACCCTGAAAGAACCAAAACAAACACTGCTTGGCCTAGTGACCCAAAGACATGCCTGTAAGATCATCCTGACCCCAGCCCAAAATGACTCCATATCTACACTTACATAAGTCTTCCTTTTTGTGCTACTCTAGTGTATCAGATAGCTTGTTTACCAGAAATAGAACTGCAGAAATAGATCTATAACCATATATAAACAATTTTTTCTTCTGTGCTCCTCCAGGTTTTAAAAATCATTTTAAAATCATACGGCTATTTTTAAACTAGATTTTTGCAGCTTAACTGGCCTAGCATATCAAAACAATGTAGTCACCCAGAGAGTTACAAAGATAGAAGAACAAGCACACTATGAAAGAATGGCAGATGGTATTATTGTCAAAATGGAAGTGAGCTGGTGGTCAAGTCTGATCATTCATCGAAAGCTACATCATGCCTGAACTCTCACACAGGAAGAACACATGGCCTAAATGTCTCAATTTATTTTACAAATATTCTACTGGTGAATGACAAGCAGAATCCACAGATGCTCTCCAGTTCAAGGGAAATCCACATAATTCCCAAGGGAACTAAATATGTGTGTTTCCTGAGACCAATCCTATTTCCAGAGAAGCTGTTGAATCTGAGAAGATCTCACACAACAACTATACTGATGTATGTCTATCAGTTTTACCAAATTACTCCCAATTTACATTATTACAAACGAGATCAGGATGCCATTTAATCTTCAATGGAAGTAAAATCTAACCCACAAAGATGCATCTGCACTTCAGTATTCAGCAAAATGGAAGTGATGAATCACACTTTTGCCCTAAGAGTGACACAAAGGAGCAATCAGCTCGAGCTGATGTTCTGGCACTAGTTAAGAACATCCTCGTGACTCCCCATGTTTTAAGTTTCTCAGCCCTTGAGATGAAGCTTCCACAGCCTGCAGCAGCATCAAATATAGTCCCTGATGATATTCAGAGTGCCTTGCATCCAAAAAACTTCAGAGCACACAAAAACCGTTTAAAAATAATTTTACTAGTCGCAAAGATAGAAGTGACATTTGAGTTGAAGCTTCGTTGTGAATTAACGCCGCGCCGCACCTTGGAACTGGAATTGAAAAATGCCACGTGAAATGATTTAGCTGTTGTAAGAACCTGGTCAGAATATCATTACAAAAAAAAGGAAATTCGCTTGGTCCTCTGAACTTTGTGAAAAGGTTCAGTGATGTGTATAAGGACCATAAATTGTTGATCCATCAGTTGTATGTTACAGTTAAGAAAGACAGCACATTAGGCAACACAGAGAAACCCAAAACATACAGCTTTGTGAGCTCAGTACTTATTCCAGGAGAAGAATGCAATCTGCTCACTAGCTTTACTGCATCTGGTGCCACCCTAAATTCTTCTTGAAGTCTCATCCAATTAGTAACTATGACTGATTTTGCAAGAGTTCAGTTCCTGGTAATATGGTAAGGAGAACAATCAAAAGCTGGGCTACACTGGAGTGAAGAACCAGATTATCATGCTTACACAGCATTTATGACTCTTTAAAGCATTGTAAAGCATGGGCCAATCAATTTTTAGAATATCTATGAAGACAGCAAAGAAGATTTTGGTCTTTGTGCTTGGATTCAACCAGAGTAAACTGCAGATTTCTTGGAAATTTTGTTTGTAGCAAAACCTACTTGTGGAGGTAAGATCAAATGTATTTTCCAATAAACTGGGTCAATTCTGTGTTAGGAAATAAAAAGGTGAGTAGGTGGCTGCCCAACTGTATTCTTACAGGCTAACATTTCCCTCTCTGTCCATAAACACATCTCAGAATAAATGTTAAATGAATCCTCACAGAAGAGTATACTCCTTCAAACTTTCCTTTAAACTCTGTAGTTTAAAAAGAGTTTGTGTTTTTTTAAAAAGAAAACTTGAGCTCTATACCAGCTTCCACCTACTTTTTGTCTTCCTTTATATACTTAGCTCTCTAGTATATATCAAATATTCTCTTTTTAATGGATCAACCAATACAGTTAGAATTATTAGGCCTTTCAAAAGTAAAATGAATGGTGGGCTACGGGGGTCAAGAGTAAGAGGTAAAAGGTAAATCACAGTTGTACTCCCAATTAATTTTCCATTTCTTGTCCGCTGTGACTAAGGAATACAGGTCATAATTTCCAAGCTGGTGGAGCCAGATGGTGGGATGTGATAGAGTTAATATTAATGGCTGCACGCTGCCTTCTCTTGACTAATCAAGAGTGTTGCTTCACGCTGGTTTGGGGGAGAAGGCTGCAAGGCCAAGGAGAACTGTCATTCTAAGGAAACATGAAGCAGGAATTCCCCTTCATTCAGACAGGCTTCGGTTTCTCTGGTTGGTACCCAAAGTTTTAGGCAGACTTTTTCCTTCAAACTTTTATTGAAGAGAGTTGTCACAGTCTTGGGAATACCCCTCTTCAAAATGCGTTCAAATTTACGTTTTTTATTTAGAGTCATGGATCATTGATCTGAGGGCACTTCTCTTCCCCCCAAAGTGTGCTCTAAGATAGCATTTGAAGAGTCAAAGCAGTAACTGACAACAGTCATTTCTTTTACTCCCTATCACAATTTAACATTTCACAAAGAATGTGCAAGAATTCCTTTCACTGAGCTGAAAAATAGTATATTACATCCTTTCCCTGAGCTTTAGAAAACAAATTCAGGATACTTTTTTACTCTTTCAATCCCATCAATGTAGGGTTTATCCAATAAGGAAGCATTTCCAAATGACCCAAATTTGGGTACACTTTTGGTACTGGAGCACTAATAATTGCCACCACCTTAAAATCAATGGGGCCACATCCTGCAATTCCTAAAATTCATTCAGGTAGAATGTTAATCAACCTAAATAGTGACTGCAAATCAATAATGACTTCATGATTTCACATACTGTTGCTTTTCATTTTTAATAAGGATGGATTTTGAAAGTCCACATAAGCTTCCCTCACAGGCAATTAAGGTAACTTTTGATCCTAAATAATCCAGGTTTTAATTTTAATCTATTTCTAGAACATATTTTCATCATAGTTTATTGCACTCTGTTGGTGATAGATGGGGATTCCAGATTCCATCTTCCCATAGTAAGGAAAATTATTTTTATCATGTCATATGCCTGTTTTAATTTGAAAGGTCTCATTTCTAAGTCATATCTTCTGGTACTTGGTATATTCTCTTCTTTAATAAACAGTAAGTCAACTATCTGCCTTTGCATTCTCTAACTATAGAAAAAAAACCAGAATTTTAAAGAATTGTTTTCTTTATCATATTTAGTAACACAAAAGCCACTCCAAAACCTAGACTGGAAGAAAATATTTTCAGTTAAATTACATTATCAAATTTCATGCATTTTCTATTAAAAATATCAACTAAAATCTGGTTTTGTTTTTCGTACTGAAGTGGTACATCTGATCTTCTCAGGCACAAATGCTATTTTTAAATAAAAAACTGCTTCTATAAATATTTCAGCTTTAAACACCCATAATTCTCCTTTTTTACATCTAAAACTGCAGCAGGGCCTTGGAGTGGTTAAACAAGCACAAAAAAACCCTAACATCCACATAATGACTGCTAGTAGCATTTCCCCATGTTCAAAGCAGACTGTCCATAATTCAGAGGACAAGACAAGGTCACTAATAAACATCAGTGAACTGTGTCTGCTTTTGCAAGTTCCACATAAAAAATAGTGCATCCCTAGGAACACAAAACAGACATAATAGATTGGTTCACATCAGAACACACACCAACACAAGAAGCTAATCATCTTTTGATTGCAAGAGGCTCTGGCTCAATTATTTTGCAACACTAGCAGCCTTCTCTTTTGTATAGGGTTAAAAGAAAGAAAAAAAAAGTTGCTTTGTGACTTTAAGCAATTAGAACTAATGCCAGAGCCAAATTAAGCTCTTCGTAGACAAAAGTAAAAGGCCACATTTGGCCTGTTGTGGTCTACACACTTGGCAGAACTGGACCCAAAAAACTACAATGCACATTACCAATTGAATTATCCTCTCCTGCCAGAAAACACACATGCAGCAGGGTGGGAATGAAGATGTTTTCCACCACCCTGTTTCTTCTGAATGTAAGAAGCGATCCCAGGAAGGACTGAGGGCACCACTTACCTGCAGCTCTCTGTATCACAGAACACCTGACAAAGCACCCTGCACTCCCCTCTCTACAGAAACCATCTTCAGCTCTGAACAGAAAATACACTCACCGAGTGACCTGAGCCACGTGTTGGAAGGTGGGGGAAAACCTGCCCTGCAATCACAAACTCAGGGAGTAAAATGTCAGCCTGTGAGAGGCCAATGTGTGGAATTTACTGCAAGTGGTGCATAAAGAAGGTGCTCCTGAATTTACTCTCATACTACCAAAACATTGAGGAAAAGAGTGTTGTCATCCTTAATACCCAAGTGACAATGACTATTGAATACTCAGAGGAAGATCAATGACTTCTGAAACGCTCAAGACCTTCTTTATTACAGATGCTTTCTCTTATTCAGTTCCAAAGGATAAGCTAGAGTATATCTTAGACCTCTGAATAAGAGATGGACCAGCTGTCCCTTCTTAGCCCCCACCAAAAGAAACAAAGAAAAAAAAAACCACTCAACATATTTTTTTCTTCGGTATCTGTCACTATTTAAGGTATCAATTCATCGCATCATCCGCATACTTTCTTCGTAGTTTTTCATTCTTATCCCTACTTAGCTTTCTGGTTTCAGATCACATTTAGAGTTCCAGAAAGAGATAAAGGCAATCTTGGTTTCAAGACACATCTTGCCTTAGCCAAACTGCCATGTCCTCCCCCCTTTACTTCCCGGCCACGACGCACTAGTAAGGATGTTTGTACTGACATCTTCCCATTCCCCCCCTCCGTCTGTGAGGCACTGTGGAAGCTCCTGTGTTCCCAGCAGAGGGTGGGAGGAGCAGATCTGCGAGTGCAGAGTCATTTATTATTGAAACTCGCAGAAAAGGGAAGAAATACTTGACATCTCCTGGCTAATTTCTAGTTGTGTCACTGGCTGGATATCCCCCCAGCACTTTCAGCCTCTTGTAACGCTGTGAACCAAACAGTCCTTTCTCTCCTCTATGCTCTGTGTTCCTCTCCCCAGAGATTCTGGTCACCACATTTCACAGGGACAGACAGCACCAGGGAGACAAAAGAATGAAACCTGGTCATGGTGGCTTTCTATAACTAAGCCCAAGAGTCCCATGAAGACATGCAACCTTCCTGCTCACCTCAGGAAGATTTGGGTTTGCAGTCAATTTTATGGATTTTTGGAAGTAATGAAAGATCTATGAGAACAAGAGGCTGCAAACACTTAATGTTCAGGTAGATCTCCTCACGACAGGGTGCAGTGTGTATTGTGATTTCCTTGTATTATTTTTTCCATCCATCACTTCATCTCTCTCTCAGACTGAGCTTTGACTTATCTGTTCCATACATTTTACTAGTATCACCCAGGTTTTTGGATAAACAGTGATGGGGAAAGCTAGATGCAGGTAAACCTCCATTCCTCAGATTAAAAAATTAGTGATCAGAAAATACATTTTTCAGGTAAGTAACATACATCCTAAAAACCTCTGAAGAAGCTTGAGGATTACTGGGGAAAAATAGTGTTACTGCAGACCCTAATAATTCTCTGACATCTCAATAAGGGAAACTGCATCACTGACAAACAACATTGTTGGTATTTCTACTGGCAAACTTTCTAAATACTGGAAACATTTTTGAAACAAAATCTCATTATTTTTTCACCAGCAGAAAGCTGTCCAGACAGATGATATATGAGGTATCTTCAGAGGTATTTCATTAATATGGGCAAATCCTTGAGAGTAAGGAGGTTAATAACTTCACCAAGCTACACAAGATGAACTACTGACCAGTGCATTAGAAGTAGAAGATGAAAATTATTGCAAATGAAGAATGACACTGATCACTGTAATAAGAAGCCTGAGCAAAACATAAACAAACAGTATTGATTTTTTTAAAAATATTTCTAAAATATGCAGGCCTAGGGTTAAAATGCATTAAAAATTTTCCCCATGCAAATTTTTGCTTGACAGTGTCTCTTTAACTTACAGTCAATAGAGTCTGTTTAAAGGAAGGGCACTGAGAGAGTCCTCTATTAGAAACTACCTGGAATTATTTCCAAGTTAGTCTTTGTCTTGACAAGCATTTTTTCTAGAAAACAAGATGTCACAGGTGATTGTGGTTTTGCACTAAGTGGGCCAAAATGATGGGGTGAATATGTGAAATCCTTGTTGATTTACTGACCAGGGACCTGGGCAGGACATGCCCAGGCATTACCTACAAAAGAACATGAAGGGTAAAAGGAAAACATATAAATTCTTGCCACTAAGCAAGATTTTACGACTGTGCAAGCAACAATAAGAGACCTAATTCAAAACTTACTGAAGTTAAAGAGTCACATTCACTTCAGTGAATAATGCAACCATCCTAAGCAAAACCAGAACTACTAAATTTTCCTTAAATTTGCAGATTCAAAGTTTAACAGGAAGGAGCTGACAAATTATTTCATCTCTAACCTCAAATGCATCTTACCTCTTCACTCACACTGACCAACTGCAGCCTTTCCCATCATATTTTTTTTTAAATAAGATGAATATAGTATTTCTGAATCTCCCTGAGATAATATTTGTGAAGTTTTTTGAGATCTTGTAATGAAAAAACTGAAAATCCATATTAGTACACATGAACTACAGTATTACTAAATAGTATCCTGCAATTTGATTTTCATTTAAATATAACCCTCCTTTACACAGTGCAAGCATAAGACAACACTATGACAAGACATTCTTCTCCATTTGTGATAGCAAAGATTTAACTATTCGGATTGAAATTTCTCAGGATGCAAGTTGAATTTATTCTGCAAGTTTCAGGAGGAAAAAAAGAAAACCAAGTAATTTTTAAGAGAAGGGTAAGAATTGCTTTATCTTACAACATTCAAAAATTCACATAGTAGAAATTCCCCATGAAAATGGGGAATAAATGCTTCAGAGCCAGGACTTGCAATCTGACAAGCAACATTGCCCAGATTTCAAGGCCTTCTGTCATGTACATGACTTGAATCTTGTCAAGTTAAAGTTCCATGAAAGAATTGTGGTTTCCATATGTTCAGTATGGAAAAAGAACAAGCTATAGGGACAGAAACATCCCAGAGCAGAGGAGCCACTGAAGCTACACTAGAAGGTAACCCCTGGATCTCTGCACTCTCCTGCTCAGAGAAAGCAGCTTCCACATCTTCTGCAGGGGTAGCCCCTGTTTTCTCTCCAGGGCTGCCATGAGAAGACAAGCACTTACACTTGTTGTATGTTACTCCTGTTTTTCAAATGGTAAAATAAGGTCTCTAAATAGAAATGTTTCAGTTGTTTGAATAAACTGTGCAGTAACAACAAGTGTATTTCGGGAGATATAGAACAAGAAAATTATTTCCAAAAGACTGAAAGATATAAGAATTAAGCCTGAGTAACCTCATAACTCTGTTTTCATGCAGTTATGATATTTACATCATATTGAAGTACTACTTTCTGACAGAACCGCTGGAATACCTTCTGTGATACTGATTTATCTTCTCTACCTTTGGAACCAAAGGACTGAGTAAAGAGGTTGCATTTACAGTAGAACCTTTTCCCCTGGGTAGAAAGCAGATCTTTATAGTGAACCAAACTCGTACTACTTTAACTCCCATCAGGATTCACAGTCTTTGCTGATGGACGACTGGGAAAGAGCAGCCTGAACACAGTTGTTTTCAGACTGTCATGGCTATTTGGAGATAGCCACCCTCTCATTTGGTACTCCAAATCAAGATGTAATTCTCCTTCATAAGCAACAGCTTGTGGATAGTCCAGTGAAGGTGACTAACGAAAATTAATTTTCCATCAATTAGAAAGGGACAAAGGCTGTTCTTACATTTACTGCTCTACTAGAATGTCTTGACAGGCAAATTCAATAGAAGTCAAAAAAAACCTAGGAATTTGGACCTTGGAAAACAGAACTCAGTTTTTACAATCATCTTCAAAGTGTGATTTTTCAGCTGCACGTTATCAACTGTTCTTCTGGGACACTAAAAGCCTCTATGAGCCTGGACCTTCAATGACCTAATTATTCAGTCTTATTTTTCAGTAATCTGCTGTTTTCCTTGTCCTTCAACAGGATAAGGAAATGTCCTACTTTTTGACAGTGTCCTCATGAATGTCCTATCCTCAAAAAGGGAAGGCACAAAAACCCCAACTATGTGGAATACTTCCAATCATGAATCTGTGTCAGTAGATAATGCACAGAAGAACACAGATAATGCTGTTCCCATTTTGTAACCTGTTGCACTTCCATGTTCATAACATAACAAGGAATACCTATTTTTTTATTATAAGAGGAATACCTTGAGATAGTGTCACAAGATTGATACAGCTGAGCTAAGTGTATGCTGTGAAAGAAATGAAAAAGTTCTGTTTCTGAAGCTCTATATCAGTTCAAACACTCAACAGCTTGCACTATATCATATCCTAATTTCATCTCTAAGGATTTTACATGTATGTGGATGGATTACTCATTTTCCTATAAGACAACCTTCTGGTGTTCTGGACAGCCATAACCTTCATTTTTCAAATAATGAGAAGTATTTCCTCCCCTCATTTGCTTCTCTTCACTTTGTTTAGAACAAGTCACTGAAACAGGATGATAATTTTCATAATGCATTCCTTTTTCCTCATACAACACACAAAATAATATATTAAAAATCAAATGCTTCATAAGAATTTGCACACGACCTGAAAACCCTTTTCTAACCTGGTTTGACAAAGGTTACTGACTGCTCTGAACAGACATGTATAGCAGAACAATCAAATGCATGCACAACGTTTCTTGGCATACTATGTGGAAAACAAAACTCTTGCTATTTGGTTCCTTAGAGCTCTCCTCTCTAATATGTATATTGTAACAGCATGCTGGGCCTGCATTCCCAAAAGTCACCTTGGTGGCTACTTTTAATCCCTTTCCCTGGAATGAAATCCTCTGATACACGGCTCAAAAGTCCACACTGGACTTTCTTCACTGGGCAACTCAACAGGTGACTATGAACTGTAAAGTCACTTCACTTGCCCAGAACAAAGAGCAATACCTGCTCTTATTAGCCTTTTTACTCTCCTGAGAATCTTTATGTAATGTTGCATTAGTAACCTTTACTAAATTAGAAAACCAAAAGGGAAGATAAATCAATATGAATGCACATTTGCTGATATTGATTTTTCCTCTCATAGTCAGCATGGGAATATTGTGGCTCCTATTAATACAAGGAGCGGAAGAACTTTAAATGGTTCTGTTAGGATAATTACCCAGGAGTTTGGGAAACTTATTCAAACTTCTTTAGCCTGTAATTCTGAAACAGACATTTCATGAACTCAAATCCTTCTCATGAATAATCATGTAAAGATGTTGATGACAATTTCTTGATGCAGATTATCAACAAGATCACTATGAGAGGCATTCGACCCGGTATTCACAGAAAAGGAGGAAGAGCTGGGCAATGTGAAGGTTGAGGGCAGCCTGGGATGCAGCAAACATGATATTCTGCAGTTCAACTTCCTTGAAGAAGTGAGCAAGAGAAATACTGGAATTACAGCTTTGGAATTCGGACTGTATTTCAGTTTGTTTAGGAATATGCTGGGGGGGGTCCCACAGAAGACTTTGCCCTTCAGGGCAAAGTGACCCAGTACATGTAGCTGGTCCTTGTGGATCCCCTTTACAGAGCACAGGAACAGGTCATTCTGATGGGCAGGGGCGAAGCAAGCATGGCAGAAAACATGGATGAACAGGGAACTCCCATCTCAGCTCAAATGGGAAAAAGTAAGTACATGGAAGGTGGAAGCAGCAGCAGGGTACACAGAAAGCATACACAGACGTGGCCCAAGACCATAGAGATGAAAAGCCAAAGCTCAGAGGTAGTTGAAAAAAGTGAGAGATGAAAGAAAAGAGGGGCTTCTTTAAGCACATTGGCAGCAAAGGGAAGGCTGAGAAGAATGTGGACCCACAGCTCAGTCTGGCAGGGAAAGCAGTGACAAAGGACATGAATAAGGCTCAGATACTTAATGACTGTTTTATGTTGGCTTTGTTGAGGTTGGGGGGGAGGGTTTGGTTTTATTTTGGTTTTTCAGTTCCTAGTAACGTTTGTCTTTAAGCCTCTGAAGTCTCCGAGCCCAGCATGAGTGTGTGGGATTGGAGCACTTAAGCCATAGAGAGATTCCTGGAATTACATGATCTGTATCTGAAGGTGTGGAGAGAGGTGGCCAATGTCACTGCAAGGTCACTCTCTTGTTTTTAAAAGGTCATGACTATCAGGGGAGGTTTTTGACAACTGGTAAGACAAACATCACATCCATCTCCAAGAAGGAGTATCCAGGGAACTGTAGGGCAGTCAATCTAACTTCAGCTCCTGGAAAGATCATGGAGTAAGTAATTTAAACACCATATTCAAGCACACAAAGGATAAAAAGGAACAGCCAGATTGGAATTACCAAAGGCAAACAATGCCAACTGACCTGACTACCTCCTGTGGTGAGATGACTGGCTCTGTGGACAAGGGGAGAGTAGTGACTGTCACTTACCTTGACTTTAGCAAGGCCTTTGACAGTCTTCCATACTATTTTGCAGCCAAATTTCAGAGATGTAGACTAGATCCACGAAGATTAAAATTTCTGTGGACTAGCACAAATCACAAAAGCAAAATCCTGCACCTGGGGTGGAATAATCCCATGCACCAGCAGAGGCTGGGAAGCAGCTTTGCAGAAAAGAATCAGGTGGCCTGGTAGACAAAAAGCTGAACATGAGCAAGCAGCATGTCCTGACTGAGGAAGACCAACCACATCCCAGATCTAATTGGCAAGAATGTTGTCAGCAGGTTACAGGGAATGCATTCTGTGAGACCACAACTGGAGTAGCCCATCTAGTTTTGGGCTACTCAGTACAAGACACCACAACACTGGAAGAAGTCCAGAGCCTCAAAGAGAATTAGGGGGCTGAGGCACACGATGCATTGAGGGCAGGCTGAGAAATCTGGGCTTGTTAAGCTTGAAGAAGAGATGGCTAAGGTAAGACCTTGTTGCTGTCTCCAGGTATTCAAGGGGAGAGCACAGAGCAGTTGGTGTCTGCCTCTTATCAGAGGTACAGAGTGAAAGGATAAGAGGCAGCAGACAAGTTCTAAAGGAGGAAATTCCAATTAGGCACAAGGAAAATAATTTTCATTGTGAGGATAACAAAACACTGGAACAGGTTGCCCAAAAATACTGTGGAATCTCCATTCCTGTTGCTACCACTTTAGTTTAAATCAAAGATCTGTTCAGAGGCACATCTACAGAAAAGGCAAATTTGGGATCCTTTTTTTTCTTGTTAGTGTAGCAGTTTAAGCACAGTATTCTCATTCACAGAACAAAGATCACATTCCTCAGTACTGTAGGACACCTCAGAATCAATAAAACTACAAAACTCATGTGGTTTTCACTCTCTCCTAGGTATGGCAAGATGGATTTGCCACGTGAAAGGAAAAACCCATAAGTCAAGCCATCCTATTGACTTACGCTGAATGAAAATGGAGTCATTGCTGATGGGGTTAATGCAGATAACCAAATGCTAGAGGAAAACAAACTTCAGAAAAGCTTTACATCATTTCATTGCCTGAAATTTTTAGTGAGAAGTAAAATGAGCCGCTCTCTCCTTTTGGGCCTGTGGCTTTTTTGTATACAAGCACACATACACATACAACCTAAAGCTCAGACAAAACAGTTTGGTTTATATAATTTTTGCAAACAGCAAAATCCAAGACAGAATGTTAAAAATAGCACCTCACGCCTTTTCCTCCCTCTGTTTCTTAAACCACATTTCAAACAGCAGCCTCTATTGACATACTTTTAGGAAAAGTGTGACTTTTAGGATAAAATGTAACTGCTATTTATCAGCTGGAGTTAATGATACCTGGACATTTGAAAGTGTTTGACTGTATCATCTTTCTTGGAACTGTACAGAGGGCTTCTACATCTTGTGGCAACTGTTGCCAAGTAGTAGGGAAAACAGAGCTGCTTCTAGCAGGCTTTACCATTTCATAAATTCTTCCTCAATCATTACAACATTTCTTTTGATGGTCAGTCAACTTCCCCTAAGGCTGTTAAGTCTGTGTCCCTTTCTTCCTGGAGAGAAAATTCCTATTGTTCTGTATCCCTCAGAAACCACTCAGAGACAAAGAGACAGAAAATGTATGTGATGCTGTATCTGCTTCCTAATTGCTCAGTGCTGTGTGAGTAGAGACTCTCCATACATTGTGTTCCATAACAGCAACCACTTCCAACTAGGTCATGTCACAACCAGCAATTAAAGTGACCTAAAAAATGGTCATGGCAGAAGGGCAGTTTCCAGTAATGACAGCACCCTCTTTACCCATCCTTGTGCTCAGCACTTCCTTCCACCAAAACCGCATATTATAGAATCTACCTGAATTTTCCTGCCCTGAGATCTACACAGTTCTGGCCTTTCCATTCCATTTTATTCCTAGCAGGTGTTTCATTCTGGTTGCAAACCTCCTTCAGTTTTGCTCCCATGCTAATCCTGCCCTCCACTCCACCACAGCCAGCCTTGCTCCACCTCAGCTCTGCCTCCTGTCCTCCATCCCATTCTTCCAGGATCTTCTGTCCTCTTATCACACCAGTTGTGATTCATGAACCCTGTTTCCCCAGTCTGCATGCTCATGTATTGTACCAATAATAACACAAAACTCTCACTAATTCTCTTCCAATCCTTGCCTCTCCTTTATAATCATATTGGACAACACAACCTCCAGAATCTGAACCCTTCTGTGATTCTGAGAGCACTATGAATTACTGCATTACCTGATATTTTAATAACAGAACTCCCTCAGAAGCCATGTAAAATTTGAGTAGTAAGTCAAAAGTAAATAGCAGAAGTACCTAACCAAAATGTCCTGAACCTGGTTTAGTTTTACACAGTTTGTTAGGTTTACCAGTGCTTCAGTGACACAGCAATTTCACTGCAGATCACAAGGCAAGTTCATCTGACGATTCTAAGAGTAATTAACAGATTTGGGCAAACCAGCAGGAAAAATAAAGGGGAGGGGGGAAACTTTGTCCTGTTACTGCTTATAGAAGCTTTTCTTTGAAAAATCCATGTAGTTCACGTTTCAGTCAGGCGAGGTAATATGCCTGTAAATGTAATCTGACAGAAGACACAGCACAGCTTCACCAGAAAATGACAAAATCAGATTGTAAGAGAGGGACAGCCAAATGCCTTCACCGAGGGAAACAAATTCACACAAGTGTAATAAACCCAGACTCACATATTCACTGGAGGTTTGTGGTGCTAATACCTTTAGTTTCCACTTCAAAATCTCATTCAAAGTGCTTATCTCTTCTATTGGTTGCCTGCTGGAAGGTGCCTTTGCCCAAATCCATGCCTCCTGAAAACCAGGGATAGACTGCATTCATTGTTTCCAAGGGCAACACTTCAACTGTTATCAAGTTTCATCTTCTGATACAGTTACACAAATCTAAGCTCGTTTTTCTACCCAGGGCTTTCTTCCCATACCCACAAACCTTAAAGCAACAAAAATAATGCCCAAAATGAGGAAATAAAATCAAAATGAAACAGTTCTAAGCTCCAGGAAGAAGCAAGTAATTGCATTTAAAGCATAGAGATAACTGGGGATCCTTATTGCAATATGCTGCATAATAAAAGAAAAAAGTCAATTTTCAGTTTGAAAGGAAGTTTACTTTAAAACAAATCTCTCATTGATATTTGCTAGCCAAATAAAGCCAGTAACCAATAAAAATGATCACCCACCATGTTATAGCAAAATGTCAAGATCATGCCATAATAAGTTAGGTGATCTCACATTAAAAGACAGTAGCTTTTAAGCCTAACTTTAACTACAGAAGATGTATTTGGGAGAACCTTCAGAAGCTTTGCCCACCTGCAGGAGCAGATCTGAAATAGCCATTAGCATCACAAGGATTTCCCCAGGGCAATATTCACAGGCAGCTATCAAAAATACAAAAGGATTGGGGAAATATTTGAGACAGAGATCCCACTGTATTTGCTGGATTGTTTTAACTTTAAGGATCCTTCCTTCTATCATCATTTATCTGCTCTCTAGAATCCAATATTGTTACAACACTCCAACTTCACTCACTTCTGCCTAAAGCTGTGAAATGGGTATTAGTCTTTAACAAGCACCAACATTCTTCATTTAAAACAAACGAACAAGAGACCAAACAAGACAACAACCACCAAGGAGATACTTCTGTCAGTTGACGAGGCAGTAATGCAAATTCTCTTCATAAATTAACACTGTAACAGCTACAGGTATAACAGCTATTCAGACCTTTTCCTCACTTCAACTGACTCAACAAAAAGCTGATTTGAACACACAGAACTCATTTTTATAGAGGGATACTTTGGCACCACAGGCACAGCTCCCAGTGCACCCCATTCCAGCCCATCCCAGCCTCCTGACTGGGCTCAGCCCAAACACTCCCCCAGCAGTCTCAGCTGCTCTTGCAGCAGCTCCAGTGTCACAGCTCTGTGCTGACTCCATTGCCTTCATATGGCAAGAGCTGCTGTGCTAAGTGAGGTGTAAAAACGAGGTCCTGATTTAATGGAATCATCTAATGAAACTTTCCATGTTAGGAATTAATTAAATGGGGCCATCTTCCCTGTAACTAGTTGGAAAATAGCTCTTGTAGAGCTACAGGTGTTTGATTCTGCCAAATTAAATGGTGATTACCAGAAAGATGTGGTTGGAAAGGTATTATCTTAGGTAAGATATAATTGCTATTATATCTTATTAACCTACAGGAGACAGTAGGAATGCTCTATGCTCTTCAGTATTTTAGTGGCTTTTCCAGCCAACCAACTGTGCAAAGAATGAAGCTGATGGATCAAAACAGTTTATGTCAGTTTATCGGGATAGCAAGAAGGTAAGGGCTATAAATAATATTTTATTGAAGTTAAGCATGTACAATTGTGGTAAAAAAATTACTGAAAAAAATCAAATACTGGCCCAAAATAGTTGCCTTCTCATAATAAAATCCAGTGTTAATTTTTAAACTGTAATTAAAGTAGTATGAGTGTGGATGCAAAGGAATTTGCACAGGTAAACCTTATGATAAATGTTATTGAAGTCAGTGAATTCTGCTACATTAAATAAACAAAGAAGGGGGGGAAACCAGTAAGTTTTGACAGTATTTTTTCTTTGTTACAGTAGGAAAATCAACAATGTTTTGAACATTACCAGCATTAGAGAGAGACTGGAGGATGAAATCTAGAATTTTATTAAGAGATCTGACAGAATCACACTCACAAATGTAGAGCTATAGAAGTCAGGCAAATTTTGTGGATAAAGGCAACACCTTTTACTGTGGCAACTAGATTACCTGGGAAAAACATTCCACAGATATTCCACAAAGACCTTTGTTAGGTTTATCATTTTCTCATTTTTGCTCTTCTGAAAGATAAGACACTGAAATCATATAGTTACTTAAAACACTGAAAATCTAATATTGATTAAATGTACACAAGGAAGATTTTTTTTTTCTGAATAACACTATATTTCAATACAATTATATTGGTACAGCCTCTCCCTTCCTCCTCCTGAAATAAGTCTTTCCTGGTGTTAAATTTATTTTTTCATCTCAGATTATGCCCTCAGAAAAGTGACTAAAGTTAAATCAAAAAGAATTCTTCACTCCACAAGAATAATATCTATATAGGAAGTTAGAAAGAAAAAACTGTAGCTCTACTAATGATAGCAGAGAACTTTCCTTTTGCTCTCCTCAAGCTGGCAGAGGCTGGGCCTATAAAAAAGGTAAAGCTCAATACCTTGCAAATAAATGTACAGCAAAAGAAATGTATAGAGTTACTTACTATGAGAATTACTTAGCAAAATGTAAGTCAGAGAAAGAAAAAGTCCTTTGGTAAAAGCCCGGGCTCTGACACACGGGAAAAATGCAACCTCCAACTGAAAATCATAGTAAATTATAGCTAATTATTTCATACACAGTATGTATAATATCAGAATTTCAAACCCAACAATCCCGCTTCTGTGTGGACTAACATTTGCAGAAAATCTCCAAACAATCTCACAAACTTCACCAGGGAACAACATTACAGACACACGTGTGCCTGCTAATATCTTAATGCGCTGGGGTTTGTTTGGGGGCAGGGGGGAAGGTTGTTTTGAATTGGAATGAAAGTGCAGAGAGAGAATATTTTAATAACAGCAGCAGATGAAACTATAATAGTCTGACCTGATATTCATTAAGGAACCTTAGGCAAGTAATAAATGACTAACAAAAAGACTAACATTATTTTAACCATTAGGACCGGAGTTAAGAAGTGGCCCAACGGTGCAAGCGAGAATTTCGACTTTTGAGTGTGAGGAAAGTGTTCCAGTGCTAACTAATGGGAGCCTCTCATAAACAGGGGCTGAAAACACCATATATTGCAAATGTGCCTGGGAAGGGACCCAGCACAAACCACAGGACACTGGTGCCCAAATGGTGAGAGCTACCACACTGCAGAGCTGAAAGCACATCCCCAGAATATATGTGGGGCATGGGTAATCAAGCCTTGTGAGATCATTCTGGCTCCACGAGAGCAACTCATTGTTCCCAGGAAGCCACCGTGCTGGAGACCATCACACAAAGGTATTTCAGTGGCCCTGGATGGAGTAAGAGGACCTTATTAATGCTGCTCCTCTAGAAGGGGAATCAGTGGTGCCACCAGCCAGAACGAGAAGAAAATTATGGCAGCCTTTGGGAAGAAATAAAAAGGAAATGGCAACTACCATGCAATAACAACTCAAAATGGGCTGGGGAAGAGGAAGTGAAGCAAATGAGGTGTTCAGCACTCCCCTGGCTCAAGTGATTCCTGCTGTTTATTAAAAGAAGTGCTGCCCAGAGAACGGAGTGAACGTGAACAGGTAGGCAGGCAGCCAGGGGAGGCTGTGATCTCAGGGGGAGCATGAACACTTGTTTCTCACACAGTTCATTTCCCCCATCTGCCTGGTTCACACTGAGGCCACGTACACACCTGTGCCAGTGCAGTAACCAAGGTGCCAGCATGGCAGGACTGAATGCCTGGCACATGGGTCTCACGTCCCCAGCAGTGCCACCAAATACCTGCCCATAAAATCATACCCTCGGTGTCAGTGGAGTGTGATTGCTGCAGGAAGCACGGCTCAATCTTTACAAGCATCACAGATTCTTGAATCTGAAGGTTAAATAACTGCTTGAACAACCCTTGTGAAAGGGTTTGGCCTGGCCATCCCAACCTGTGTTATTAAAGGAGACCTTCAGAATGTCAGGCTGTGTGGATTTTGCCTTGAATCACTCCGAATATTACCCACACAAAATGCATTTCATACCATGTCAAAAGCATAGGTGTGGGTATTGGGGTTTTTTTTAACATAATAGTATCCAGGTAGGTAGAAGACAAAAAAGTGACATTCTAATAATATACTTCATGAAATTATGACATTTTGAAAGCTATAAAATCACTTTGTTTCATAAACAGAACTACAGCAAAATCATTCAAAGTTGATTTATAGTTATTATGGACTACTGGATTACTGACTGTAAGCAAATAACAGTTTAAAGAATCAATCTTTTAAGATGTGACATTTTTGCTAAAAATCCCCAAGTTTTCAGATGCAGTGAGAATTCACAGCATTTCTGTTCTTAACAGCATCTTGTTTCATTGGAAAAGTTTTAGTCTATTATCAAGTGATCCCATAAAGCAGGGCAGAGCTAATGGTTTTATTAAGTATATTTACTTCAGGCTAAATGGAAGGAGCAATTACATCCCACTTAGACAGGAAAACAGCTGGAACCAGCTGAAACCACCTTTCAGTGCAGCAGAAAATATAAAAAAAGGCCTGATCAGAAGCCTGACAGGTTTGCTGACTCAAAAACACAGGGTGAAGGAATTGTCTGTCCAGCTGGGTTAGGAAGGGGCACAGCGGTCTGGGAGGAAAGTAGTCCTGAAAATGCATCTGCAAACAGGGCACTGAAAACAGACAGGCAACATTTTTGCCATGCCTGCTTCAAGATATTTAACCTCACAGCTGAATTTTCCTCCATGGACCTCAAGGAAACAGGACACTCTGCAGCCTTCCTATGTCAAGAGAAGGGCACAGGAGATAACCTTGAGCCAGTCAGTCTTTCTAACACAACAAATGTGCAAGGCTTTAATTGATCTGACTGCTTGGTCTGAAAAAAGAGGCAACAAAAGAAACAAAGTAAGCTGTAACAGCTGAAAGGCACCTTATTTCTGCTTTAAACATTTTTTTTTTCAGATGGAACAGGGCTGCAATATATCTTCTAAATAGTGCTTTCTCCTACCTGAAAACAGTTATGAGTAACTTCCTTAATTCAAATAAGTAGCCTTTGAAATGCAATTTCTATAACACTGTCTTCATTATGAGACTTTTTGCAATATGCACCACACCACCACCAAAAAAGAAAAAAAAAAAGAAAAAGAGAAGGAAAAAACAAAAAGGTAAGGAAAAAGAAGAAAAAGAAAGGAAAAGGAAAAGAGAAAGGAAAAGGAAATTGAAAAGAAAAAGGAAAAGGAAAAGAAAAACAACAAGGAAAAGAAAAAGGAAAAGGAAAACAAAAAGAACAAGGAAAAGAAAAAGAACAAGGAAAATGAAAAGAAAAAATAACAAGGAAAAGAACAAGGAAAAGGAAAACAAAAAGAACAAGGAAAATGAAAAGAAAAAGAACAAGAAAAAGAACAAGGAAAAGGAAAAGAGGAAGAACAAGGAAAAGAAAAAGAAAAAGGAAAAGGTAAGGTACCGTTTTTGTGTTATTGTTGGAGGAAGCAAAAGCATCTGGAAAGGGAAACTCCAGGAGTGGGACTTCAAGAGTTTCACACTTCTAAGCCTTGGTGACAAGTTGGGATTTTGTGTAAGCAGGAGAATTGCCAAAGAATTGTAGATGGTGGTAATGAGAAACCCCAGCACATGAGGAGGAATGTGATTAGGGAGGCCTGGAAACTGTGAATTGAGAACTATCTAATCAGCAAAAAGAAATTATTGTGCATCTGTTAGCCATTTGAGCAACACAACTTATCTTTCCTACATATTACTTTTTTGCCTTTCTACACTGGTCATTTCCAGACTAAGGACAGCAGTTTTCCTTGTCCACTATGGGCCCATATATCTTCTTTGATATTACAGGATCTATAAGTCAGGCAGAGTTTTCCAATGGAACCGCTTAAAGCCTTTTCCTACCAAGAATATAACAAAAAACACTCATAAAATTCTAAACTCTAAAGTGGTGTTTCACCACAGCCCCAAATGAAACAAGATGCCTTTAGAAAAGGAGGAACCAAGAACGAGATGGATTATAACTAAAGAGTGTGTTCAGATGTTTCCTCTTTCACTGTGTGCTTGCAGAGCAAGTTGTAGGTCCTTATTCTTAGTGATGCAATTTTTAGTGGCTGCCTGTGATAAAATAAAACCTACACACTCTCTCCTAAGTCCCCAAACCCAGTCTTTATTTCTGTCCTTTTTGACAACATGCCCATCTCTAGCTCCCTTCAAGAGACTCACTGTTCCTACATTTAATACTATGAATTCTCAATTTGCTCCTATCCCCACTTCACGCCGTGGAAGCTTTTTCACCTGGGCTTGCCCATTTGCTCTCAGACCAGATGTTACTCCCCGCTCTGTCCCACAGGCTCCATCTGGCCTACAGTGAAAAGGAGGGAAGAAAATAAAATGGCAGTCCTCATCCCATTTGTCCAGACACTCCCTTTCTAAAAATGTCGTGTCAGGAATATTGTAAACAATTTAGACAGCATCCATTACCTTTGCCTTGAGTTATTCCAGGGTATCCCGTTCTCTGGAAGTAAAAATATCGCCCTACTGCTTCTGTACAGAGGAGATGGTGACTCCTTCCAAAACTGCTACTACATCAGTCTGAGGTGATGAAGTAAAAATAATTTGCTCTTGCTGGGGATTCAGGCCAGACAGTTAAGCAAATCTTTTCAATATAAGTATGTGCTGAGTTTATTTGCATGCCTCATAAAGCTTGAGTATTTGCTGTAAACTGTTGGTATCAATAGATTAATGATAAATATGTGTGTCTGACAGGAAAATGTGGTAACTGAATTCTTGGTCTTGTCCATCTGTTGCTTGTGGTTTGTATATCTCCATATCATGTTATGCTTGTTTAGGTTTCAGCTGCTTGTCACATGTACGAGTGTATACACATACACATATATATATATATATATCTACAGGAGGGCTGTATATGGTTTAGTTTACAATCCTGTTCCCTTCAGTTCGATGCAGGAGCCTGTGAGTGTGTGCCAGCAAACACAGACGGTGTGTGCTCATCGCTCTGAGCCAACTTCTCTCCCTGTCCCGAGTGCTGAGTGTGCACTGTGCTGGTGGCACGGCTGAGCCCATGGGAAGCACACATATCCTGACAGATTCCTGTGGTTACAGACACACCTGCTGGCTTTGCTCAGTCCCACACGTCTCTCTCTCTGCAGGCACACAGAGTGTCCATAAAGAATCACAGAATCGTTAGGGTTGAAGGGACCTCTGGAAGTCGTCCAGTCCAACCCCCACGGCAAGGCAGGGTCAC
>NW_021940682.1:5686431-5928984 GCF_001715985.3 Manacus vitellinus
CTGGGTGTTTAGCCAGGGCTGTGGAAGACTGGGGATTAACATGGGGCTGTGGAGGCTGGGGCTTAACCCAGGGCTGGGGTTTAACCTGCAGCCATGGGAGGTTGGGTGTTAACCAGGTCGATGGAAGACTGGAATTTAACCCAGGGCTGTGGGAGACTGGGCTTTAACCAGTGTCTGAAGGAGAACAACGAACATGGTGAAGGGCCTTGAGGGGAAGCCGTATGAGAAGCAGCTGAGGGAACTTGGTCTATTCAGCTGGAGAAGAGAAGACTGAGAGGAGACCTCATTGTGGTCTACAACTTCCTTGTGAGGGGAAGAGGAGGGATAGGCACTGATCTCTTTGGTGACCAGTGATGGGACTCAAGAAAATGGCCTGAAGTTGTGTTTCAGGGGAGGTTTAGATTGGATGAAATAAAACGCTCTTCCCCCAGAGGGTGGCTGGGTGCTGGAACAGGCTCCCCAGGGATGTGGTCACAGCACCAAGCCTGACAGAGTTTAACCCACAGCTGTGGGAGACTGGGGTTTAACCCCAGGACACAGGCCTCAGACTCTCCTCTGCCCTTCAAACACCTATAATGGAACCCAAACATGTACAAAAGAGTGAGTGTGGGAGTTAACAGTGCTAAAAAGATTGTTGTAAGATTAAAACCTTAATTAATTCAGGGAAACTTTTGGTAATCTAACATTCAGGCTCTTTCCAGGTGGTTCTTGCTTTGCTGTGATGGTGGGGCTTAGGGCCCGTGTTTGAAGAATCTGCACCATCTCCCTTTTGTGTCATTTCCCCTGTACCTGTCCCAAACATTGCCCCTGAGGACAGGTGCCCTTTGGAAAATCCTCTCCCTGACTCTGGGCTGTGCACTGCCCTCGGGTGTAGTGGAGAGTTAATCCAGTTTAGCCTCCTGGTGTCATGCATTTAGCCTTTCCATATCTTATCATAAAACTTGGGTCAGATGCACAGTGACCTGTGCTGGCTCCAGCCTCTCACCACCAGCTGATGAAGTTGGGTTTATGTATTTGTGGCTTGGATGAGAGAAGTGAAACTGATGGTCCTGGTAAGCAGAGATAAAGGGGGGTTCACTGACAGTGAGCAAAACACTGCCCTGATTTCAACTTCCTTAACTTTCCTTTTCTTCAGGAGAAGACTGATGTGGAGGGAACGCTGTTTGTTTACACAAGGTGAGGACACTACCTTTTAATGTCTGCAGGATGTTTCCATAACCTGTGGATGGAGTGTGAATGAAGGAAATGAAGTGAAGTCATGAAGTAAATGCTCCCCCTTGTTCAAGGGCGAAAAGAAACTGAAACTGATAGAAGCAAATGCGGGGAAGAAAACACTGGGAAGGAGGCACCACCTTGTATTTTGATAAGACTTCCAAATGTGATTTAAATCTCAGTATGGGTAAACTGGTTTAATTAGGATGTAGCAGTTTAAAAAGTGTCTGGACAAAAAGCAAATAGTGAAATAAATAACCATATTCTTTAAAGTAAGGGAATGGTACAACTTAGGAAGTATTGTTTTCTCTACTTAGGGTACTTTCGTACTACTTATGTCTGATGGTTCATTTTTCATGCATATTCATCCAACATTTTGGCTGATTTTAATGCTTTCTTTTAGCAGCACCTCTGATTGTGGCTTTTCAGAGCATCATTTTTACGTCACTTGTTTTAGCACATTTGTTCTGTTGTGAAGCCTGCCCTATGTTGTAGTTTCCATGTTAGTGCCTCAGCATTTCCCTGTGACTGTTGTTAAAGTTGGAAAATAATACAGTCAGCAGATCTTGCAGTAGCTGCCAGGGTTTAACACCAAAGCAGAAAGTTTCTTCTTCAACTTTTATGTCAAAGAGGAACTGGTAGGAGAGCTGAGAAAGCAAGAGATTGTTTTGAGAAGGCGAGAGATGGATGTGTGAAGTGACAGAGAGGCCCAGGAGTCTGTGAGCTTTGTGTGAAGTGGGAATGCTGGTTTCAATCTGTAGAGATCTTTCCTACCAGCAGTGGAAATGGTCAATAGTAATTTTTCTAAGCTGCTTTCAGGTGAGTGGAGATAAGATGCTTTTCTAATTAGCACCGTGAGAGGAAAGAACCAGCTCTTTGTTGTGCAAGCAGTAGGTGGATGTGGGTAGTTATGGGCTGCAGAACAGCAGCAGTATTTCCTGGTGTGTTAGTTGTAAAGCTCAAGAACTGACAACATGTAACCTGGTACTCCTTGCATCTGTGATCTTTCACTGTTCTTTTTGTTGCCTGAGGAAATTTCCATTTAGGGCAGGGGTTGATGCCTGGCTGCCCTACAGGCAACAGAATGGAACAGGTTGTGAACTGTGGGTAACATCATACATCATCAGTTTTAACTTTAATTTTCTGTTGCTTTGAACAGAGTTATAAAGGTCTGTGGAAAAGACATTGCCAACAGATCATAGGTTGGAGACCACTGGTGTTGCCTTGGTTGTTTCTCTTTAGTCACAATGTAAAGTGATGTGACCATTTTACTTGAGATAACTTATTTACTACCCATCCCATCTTAGTGAATTCTGAGGAACAGTCAAAAAAGTCAGACTTCCAGCTGGGTTAACACCAGTGGAAGTGGACTGTTTGTTTGTTTTAAGTGAAGCACTGACTGTTGCAAATTAAGGATTCTTGTCAAGGATTCCACTTTTGTTTATTTTTCTGTTGACTCTGATGCTGTAATGCAGCTTCCTTTGCTTTGGGTTTCATAGAGAAATCCACACACCAGCAGTTGCCAGAGATGGCACTTTTCCCAAATGTTTATCCATAGTCTTTCCTTTATTGTCATACTTAGTTTGGAAGTAGTATCTCCTATCAGGATCATGATGGATTTAACAGCTCACCTTTATCTAAATGACTTGAAGTGTAACCCCCATGAACATGCATAATGATTTAGAGTCATAGAATCATGGAATGGTTTAGGATGGAAGGGACCTTTGAAGATAATCTGGTCTAACTCCTGCTGCCATGGGCAGGGACACCTTCCACTACATCAGGTTCCTCAAAGCCCTGTCCAACCTGGCCTTGAACACTTCCAGGACATCCACAACTGCTCTGGGCAACCTGTTCCAGTTTCCCAGCACCCTCACTTTTGTTCTTACACTTTAGATGGCGTGGAAAATCCTCTTTGGGGTGACCGTTACTGTCTGCAATTGTTAACCAGAGTATTGAAAAGTATGCTTGCACTGGCCCACAACTGACTTATTGTAATTACTTCTTTCTACTCCAGCAAGAAACTATAGGATGGATGGTGGTGTTGGATAAGGTGATGCTGATAGTCTGTTTATTTCTCATACATAATGTAGGGTTTTGCCATGATTAAAAGGATTACACAAAATACTACAAGAACCAATTGCTATTTCCTTGGCAACAAAATCAGTTTTTTGTGGTACCTCTTAGAAATAATAATAAAAGATTAATAAATTTGGAGAACTACGCAGGAAAGAAATTCTAGTGATTTCTTTTTTTCCTCAGCTTGATGGGATTTCTGCTTGTTAATTTTCAGATCAGCTTCTCCAAGGCATGGTTTCACAATTATGAACAGACTGAGCATGGAAAATCGAACTGAGCCTATTACTAAAGACCTCGATTTCCAGCTCCAGGACCCCTTTCTACTGTACAGAAATGCCAGATGTAAGTATAACACGTGGGGTTAAATACTGAAGCCAGCTTCTCTTCAATCTGTTCTTGGCTAAGGCAGTCCAGGTGCTTAGACTGCAGCTCTCAAGGGCTGAAATTAGCTGGTTAACAGGTGAAATTAAAGGAGTGTATTTTGCTTTTTTGGTGTGCTGAAAGAGAAGAGTTGCTCAGTGCTTCCTAAAATACCACTCTGCTAAAGAAAGTATTAGCATGTGCTTAGTAGTAATCTCTTAATTTAACTGACAAAGAGTAAATGTTTATTGTCCTGGGTATGTGATGGGCTGAGAGAGGCAGAGAGTGTGTGTTTTCTGAATGTACCCCAGTCAGTGTTGGGAACTTTTGGAGTGGTATTTGTAGTCTTGGCTTTCTGCATAAAAAGAGACAAATGCAGCAAATTCAAACCCTGTTTTGTGCTCCAGCTCCAAAATACTGTCCTTGGAGCAAGCTGGAAGGCACTGTGCCTTGACAACATAACGTTGGGTCTCATTTAAACCCTGATGAAAGACAGAGTTATTACTTTGGGCTCTGTGTTTATCTTGCACGATTATCTTTATACCAGAATTAGCAAGTGTCAGGCAAACTCAGAAATAAGTGGAAGACATGGGAAAGCTTACTTGTGCATGCAGATCTGCATACAGAGTGTTACAATGAGCAATTACCCGAGAATGAGCAGTTGTAAATATACAGTTTATATCTGTGCTTGGAAGTGGAGCTGTCGTATCATCTGTGCTTTGTCCTTGATGCATAAAAGCAGATTGCAAAAATGTTTTATGTGAACTGTGATGCAGAAGGGTTCCCTCTGGATGAATTAAAGGCTGAAGCAGCCCAATTTGATCATCTGCTAGACCTTTTTACTTCATAAACTAGTTTGAAGTTGGAAAGTATATCAAGAGGGAATCCTGTTGTTCACACGCACTATGTGGTAAAAACAATGGAGAAATAACATTTTAAATAGCCTAAATGAAACTGCTATTTTTGAGAGTATTTTCTAGGTTGACAAAGTATTGGAATTCACAAAGAAACTGAAAAGAAATGCAGACATATTCAGGCTAACCTAGGACATTAGGATTTTAAGTACCATGAGACCTATTATCCCATCTGTTTTTGAAGGGTCTTTCTTATGTAAGTGTAATCTTCTTTAATCTCATTTTGAAATTCCATTAGGAGTTTATGTGTGTATACACTAGTACCTACATTTTGAAACCTGGTCTATTAATTTTTCATTTTTGTTGAGACAATTGGTATAAAGAGTAATTAGAAGTTGTCATAACTCTGTGCTGACATGAAGTAAGTCTGATTACTACCTATAAACTGTGCTTGCTTAATTTTTTTATTAGGAGGAAAATCGTGGGGTTTGGAGAGTATAAGCTGTTTTTCCCAAGAGATGTCAGTCTTTTGGGTTTGCAGGGTCTCAAATATTTTAGGTGCTAACCTGTTTTCTTACTTTTGCTCTTCAGATTGTCTCCCCCATCCCACCGAGGGGAGGGGGCAAGCAGCTGCACAGGGCTGAGCTGCTGGCTGGGGTGGACCCCCAGCACCTACACTGACAATTTGCCAGTGGCAACATGGAAGTAGAACTACCCTTCTTTCAGTTTAGAATCTCTGAGCCGTGAGATCTGACAGGTTTTTGACTTCATGGCACTCTGTACTGGATCGTTCCCTTGAGTGCTGTCATGAAAAAAGAAATTAAGAGATCCCCAGCCCCTAAAACCTGTGGGTTTTAAGCCCTGATGTCGTAGTATTATTTTTCTCTACTGCTTCCAGATGCTGACAAGGAGTACTCAGTAATAGCTGTTTACTTGGCAAAACAGTGGACAGTTTGGCAGTAATACTTAACAGTGTCTGGAAACAAGTTATCTTTTTCTAACCTTTTGTTTGACTTGGTGACTTCTTATGCAGTTTTTCATACATGTCTTCTTTTAGATCTAACAAAACTAACAGTTTCCTCTGTTTTTCCAATTGATATGGTGGCTTTCCTACATAACAGGGCTTTTGTCATAACATAAACATCAGGAAAATACAAAAGCAAGCATTTAGAGAAACAAAGAAGTCCTGCCCAGTGTTTTGCTTCTCCCAATATTCCCAATATTTGTTGAAACCAACTTCATTTTAGTGCAGCTGAATATCTATGGCTGGTTGTACCACACAGCCTAAAATAAAACCTCTTGGCAGCCAAAGGTGGTGCTTGTGTACTGGACAAGTCCACCAGCATTTGTAATAGCTGTCATTTTGTAAAGCTTGCTTTGCATCCAATATATGATTACAACAGAAAGATTTTTTCCAAAATTATGCACAATAAATATAAGTTTTAGGAATACTTAAATTAAGAAAAGAAATATTTCATCTTACTTTATTGTTTTTTTCATATTTCTTCTGTTGTTCTATGTGATCCTGCTCATCTTAAGTTGAAATACTGTCTAAACACCATGTTGGAGACACAGTGTAATCCCAGGACTTTTCAGGCTGGATTTGGGATCCATGCCAGTTAATGTTTGCACTGATCTACTGTTTTGCAGAGAAGTTTAGTTTGAGAAATCTGTTAGGCTGGAGCTGGGGTTATTCATTTCAAAGCCAGGAGGGAAGATCAAGTTACAGTTTTTAATGTCAGCAGAAATCTTTGTCCACCAAGAAGAGAAGGTTTATGTATCAAATAGGGAATGTTCAATGTGACCTTTAAACTTATCTAGTTAACTGCAATTTTAGATGCTCTCTTTATGAGAGCAAGACAGGAGTCCTGTTTTCGTTTAGATCATCTAACAATTCTAAGGGTTTTAAAAAATTTCCTGGGTTCTATATTTGAATAATCTTAACTACATAATTAGTACTTTTTTCATTGTTTTTTGGTGATATTTATTGTGAAAAGCAATATTTAGAGCCTGTTGCTTAAGCCTTGGTGCTGAATAATATGAGATAGTTGAGAAGAAATGCAAGGTGGTAAATTATTGAGTAAATGAACTTAATTTTCTCTCTTTAGCACTGATCAGCTATATAATAATTACAGCTATTCCTCATTGTGTATTGTACCAGGTGTTTATGCCTTTGTACTGGGTCAGTGAATTATTTCCTCAGTTGACTGATTTAGCTTTTCATTGCTGAATACTGTTTTTCATGCTTACAGGACACAGAGAATTTGGTCAACAGTAAGTTGTATATCTCAGAGTTAGCTTCACCTTGAGCATTTCAGCTGCCAGAGAAGAACACAAGATCCTACCTTAAAATAGTGTGCTAATTGTGACAATGATCTGATACAGGTTAATTGGGTGCTTTTCTGCTATAAGGAGTGGAGAAAGAAATTGTGTGGCAGATTGACAAATACTTTATAACAAGTTTCTGTACCTGTTGACAGAGCAGTTGCTTTTCATTTCTGTGCCACGTTTGTAGCAAGGCCTTTGATCATGTCATCCCCTGGGCTTGGAGCAGAATGAAGCCTTTCTAGTCAGATGTGTCTACTGAATTTGAGCCTTAGCAGAGGTTCAGTAAGTGGTCCAAAAGCAGACCAGACATGCCTGTTTTTGTCAAACCTGCCTAGGCACCTGTGAGACATACATAAGCTCATCCTTGTTTCAGTTGTCCAGTTTGACATACCACCATGTGTCTGTCAGAACCCTGAAAATGTTATATTTTCCCAGATTCTACACTGCAAAGATGCCTAGTAGATGGGATGGAAGGGAGAGGGAAGTTTGCCAGCTGTCCAAAGAAGTTTTGTGGGTTTTTTGTTTGTGGTTCAGTTTTGGTTTTTTTTCCTTCCCATGTAGGTCATAATTATTTTGTATGACAGTTTTTCCAAATATATCCCTGGGGACAAGTGATTGTAAAATGTTTAGGAAAAGACAACGGTGTATGTTCTTCTCAAACTATTGGATTTCATTCTTAAATTCTAAATTACAGCATCCAAGGGCCCTCTTAAACAGAACAACTCATCTTCTTTTGAGACTGATTGTGGCTCATTTTAGTTCACCCTCCTAAGTAAATACATCCTGGTAAAAAGTACTAAATGGATAACAAGTGTCCTGCCTCTGCAGGCATTTCTGAAGGCCTAGTGACCCTGCAAGGAGCATTTCTTAGTTTGAAGGCTGTTAGAGGTTTACTTTGGAAGGAAAAGTAGGAGACAACACTAAGAGAATCTGAGTGATATGTAAAAGTTAATATATCATGGAAACCAATCCTCTTTTGGGTATCATAGTGTCTTGTTTACCCTGAAATAGGTTTCCAGTCTATATTACATTATACATTCTGTAACATGGTGTTTCAGATCTCTTCTTTCTTCTGAAATGCGTTTTTAATCGAGAACAAAACCAGCATTTGGTGGTTAAATTTATTTGTGTATATATTTAGATTCAGCCTTCTGCATATTGACCAGTAAACTACTACTTGCTCAATTGTTTCCATTGAGACAGGCAAAATAGATATTCCAGGCTTAGTTTTTATGAGGTAGTAGAGTTTCTCTTTGGTTTTTGGTTCAGTTTAGAATGGAGAGCCTTATTTATCAGCCTCCTGCCTGCCAACATACAGTATCTGGTCCAAAAACAAAAAACCTGACATGATGAAAGCAGTAAATTGCAACGTGTATTCAGTTGAATATTCCCCAAATGCTCATTTGTTTTTCAGAATTTTGAAAGAAATACCTTGCAGTGTTTTTAACTTCATTCAATTTGTATTATTTTTCTCTAAAATCAGTGGTCTGCTAATTCAGAAGTATGACATGGCTTTCTGTTGCTGCATCATTAAGCAAATGCAGTGATTTTTGTCACAACTGAATAACTTAAAACAATTTTTTTGAGGTTAAGTTTGATTGCAGAATTATTATTCTGGCCTGCTACAACCTGCATGTTTTGTTGGAAATATTTCTGTAGTTTAAAACTCTTTGAAAAACGTTTGTCGGTTTGGAACAAAAGTGCAAGCTAAAACTATAGCAATTCAAAGTGATTTTGGTAGAAGGGCCTTGCCCTCTTTAGGGGTATATTCTTCTCAGCCTGTTTTTTTGTTAAACAGATTTGGGTAAAGGTTTTTTTGAGAAGTCTCCCTGGGCTGACAACTGCCACTTGTTCAGAATACAAATGCTTGTGGTTTACCTGCGGCTCTGTCCTTGGAGACTTTTTTGTCTCAGAGATATAAACAAACCTCTCCTCCTTCTCTCCATTCCAATTTCTCTCCTTTGATCAGCATTATAAAAATTCATCATGTATCCAGCAAGACAGAACAACAGCAGAGGTCACAATTGTCTTCCCTGAGCGTTCCTGACCTTAAAGTGAAACCTCAGTTTTGCTGAGAGTCTTGGAATGCTAACACTACCCAACTTTTTTAAGTTTCAAAAGAAAATATACATACTGAAAAATAATTAATGTCTTACTAAGAGTTAATTCTAAACCCAGAAAATGAAAGTTGCAGCATGAGCTTTGTCGTGTTATTTGCTTTTTTTCTTCCTGAAACCTGTTATACAGTTTGTGTCCAGCTTAACTGCTTTTGAGTTTGTCAAGTGCAAATTTGCTTGACACAAGCAAGCAAGTTTCTTACTGCCTCTGTTTATCAAGTGCATAGTGATGATTTATGTTTTTTCATGTGGGATGCTCTCTAGTACTCAGTTAATTGACTTCCTTCTACCTACACTCAGAAATTATGTGTTCATAGGCTAGTTTACAGAAGCATATTTAAAGGCATTGCTAATTTCCTACTATGTTTCCCATATAGTTCCTCCCTTTGTGGTCTGTATTTCAACTAACTGGTGATTTTAATGTGCTTAGAAAATGGTAAAAATTGCTTCAGAATGTCAAGAAAAATAATAAACTGCCCCTTGGAAGTGGTATAGATACCAATTTACATTTTTATAACTAAACCCATAAAATATGTACATTTATGTATTAGATCCTTGTGCTTTCTGCCTCATTTTAATTTTCAAGGATGCCTGAAAATCTTGAATGCCTGCCTGCTGAGATATAAAAGTATTATTGTAACTTGATGGCATAACTTAATACTATTTTGCAGTCAAGAATGGATGGATGTGCAGCAGTTCTGGCTCAAGGCAAGTGAGTTTTAAGATCAGGAATTGTGATTTTGCTATCTAGTGGTTATTTGGCTTACCTGTTCTAGAGTACAAAAGCTGATACACTTGGTTTTATAACTAAACTCAGCTCAAATCTGTGGAAGAAGCGGGTTTTTAATGTAGTGAGAGGGACAGGAAAATTTGTTTTAAAGAAGTTTGCATAAATGCAAATTGATTAAAAATAAATTGACTGAAAAAGTGCCATAGGACATTGTTTTCTGTGAAAACTTTTAGTTGATCATAATTTTTTTCTTTTCCTAAGTCTCTCTCTTACTGAAACCAGCCCTGGAATAAATGACCTGCAGAGGTCCCAACCAAACTAAATTATTATTGTGATTCTAGGATTAGCAGATATTGGTTAATTCTACTTAAGAGTGTTTGGGGTTTTTTCTGCTTACTGTGGAGAGTAAATGTTCTGTGATTTAGGTTTTTAGGGTTCCAGTGAAAAGAAAACAAAAGAAGAGGGGGAACTGCAATATCCCTTTTTGTTTGTTGTTTTTAAAGAAAAATTGTTTGTACTAGTAAGTGTTTCTAAATTTATTTTTTCCAGTGCTGCCTTATTTGTTTTCCTTAAAACTAAATAAAATCTGTGTTTTTTCAGGGGAATTTGTAGATACCAGTTCTGAAGGCCTTAAGTTTAAGACATAAGTTTGGATGTGTAACACCCTGTCCCTTGTCACTCCACCCAATACAGCACAGGTATTTCTATTCAGACTTTCTTAAAAGGATGTTTTAGTTGTTTCTTCCTCACCCTTCCTACCCTGAGGATTTGTTAGGTGGTGTGAAAGCCTTTGACTGAGCAAAGCAAACGATTTAGAATGGAGCTAAGATAACAAAGCTATGTAGTCTTTTGATGGCTGGTAATTATTTTGTGTGTGGTGGAAGTATACCTCTGCCTGGGCAAGCAGATTCCTAGGAGAAGTTACACAGAGTAGAATTAAAAACATGTATCAAGCACCCTGCTGTTGTGGATGAGTTCCTGTATGGAGTGGAAGGAGAGTAATACTGCATGTATCTGCTAGACACAGTCTTTGTTTCCCATTTATGGATGTCAGCATATAAGCAAGATATTAGCTTGTCTGGAGGTTCACTGTTGAGAGTGTACTGCCAGTGCTGGGAATTCCGGACATCTTTCCAAGATAAGATAGGCATATGATGCAGCAAAGCTCAAGGGTTCAAGTTGGAACAGATAATTATTTTTTTTTTTTTTTCAGAGAGGTTATTTTCATGTGACTACCTGTATACCCTCTGCTTCACACACACCTCCTTGTATAGCATAAAATGGTGGGTGTTTCAAGATGGGGGTAAACACGTACCTGAATGCCTACATATTTCTTCTGCAAATGAGAATATTACAGAGCAAGTTGCTTTCAGCAATCCCTTGCATAACCGCCTTTTCCCTTAATCCCTTCACATGCTAACACACGTATTTAGTGTTTCCAGCTTTTGTATATTTTAAACTTCTTAGCCTCTTTGTCCAAAAAAAACCCCAAAAACCTTTATCTTTCTTTTTCCTTATACTTGCATTTCTTTTTTTTTTATCGTGTCACGGTGGGAGTTGGAAAGCCATGTTCATTAGATGCTCAAAATACAATATATTGCTAAGAGAAGCCATTCATCTACTTAACTCCACAGTTTCAAGAATTACCAGAATTATCTAAATCCTGTGGTGGTATGAACACACATTCAGGAGTTCACAGTACATTATCACCAAATATTACTCCAAGTTATCAGTGTAGTCTCCTACATTATACAGAGTGCTCTGTTTAAACAGGAAGGCAATACTCATCGCAACAGGTAGAGAACAGTGCAGTCCCTGTGCACACAACTTTGTCTTACCTCCAGGTTTGATGTAGAAGCAGTTCAGCTGAGTTTCATGCACCAGCTTCCCCTTATACTTGGTGTCAGGCTCCCCTGGCTGGTGGCTGGGGAGCGGGTGATACGCTTGCCGAACCAAGGCTTGAAACATTTTAAAATTCCAAGGAGCTCAACCTAACTGTATTTTCTATAGATAGAAAAGGCACATTCCTTTTGGTCAACTTTTTCTTGCTTCTGAGTTATTTTATGCAATAGCCTTGTGCAGAAGTTAAAGCTTGAATGCTACTTTAAGTTAGTGACAACTGGATCTTTTAATCTAGAAGCTATTTTCTAGCTCTTTGAAACCTCCGCAATATCTCTTGCGTTATCCTTCCTTTTCTTGCTCTTCACTCTTAATCCTTTCCTTGTCCTCTGTGCCTTATGCTCAGTTGGAGCCTTCTCCTCCCCCTGTGGTTTTTCAGGAAAACTTGGATTGAGGAGTGAAGATAATGGGCGCCATCCACCCGTCAGCTCATCACCTCACCGAGCCACGGCGATCTCTGCTTTCTGTATATCAGCACGGACCTCTCTGATAATATCCTCTGGTGCTTGAAAAAAAATAGGTTTGTCTAGCAGAGGGTGGACTTCACTCCTGACATAGCCAGAAAACTTCTCTTGGAATGTGAGCTTGCTCACTTGTGCTCTTTTATATGTGTGTGTTTATATATATAAAAATATTTGTAACCTTCTCTGAAAACATGGAAGATAAATATGTGAGCGAGTGCATCCCACAGTGCATATACAAGCTGCTCACTTCAGTCTAACATTGATTTAATGGGAGCTCTTGAGTGCCTCATCAGCGCTCCCTTCGTCAAAACAAGCCTTAAGTCGGCAGTAAACAATACTTTTCAATTACAGGAGGAAAAAGGAAAGAAACCCTTCCCAAGTGTAAGATAGCATAGCCTTTAAAGGACAAGGAATGTGTTACATACAGAAACACTGTGCAAGTGCTCCAGTGGAATTCCACTCAGGCTGCTAATGCAGCGTTGCTTTTTTGACTTAACTGCCTTACAAACTAGTAACAGTGTTGGGCTTGATGCCTGCTGTCTGCTCTGCTTTAATGGTTGTGGCTGCAGCCCAGTTGTTGGTTTTGCTGCACAGAGCTTGCTTTAATAAAATATAAACTTCTCATGTCATAAAGAGTTGCTTAAAATCAATCATAAAATACCCCAGTGGGTTTTACCTGCTAGATTCATTATTTTGGACATACATAGGCCTAGGTCTTTTGGGGCCTGTTTCAGTAATCCTTTTGCAAAGCAGAGATATTATTTATATGAATAAAACCAACCAGAGATTCTGTAGCCAGGAGGAAAAAAAAAAGTAAGAGATGTAAGACATGTGCTTCAGGTCAGAAGTCAGCAATAAAGGGGCAAGGAAGATTCTTCCTGTGAATCATCTGGTGTTGGTCATTGTCTTAGCCAGGATATGGACTTTCAGTTTGATGAGCTCCACCAATTCTTTTGTCTCTGCCAAACAAACTGCCTTTCTGTAAAATTTTAGTATTATTTCCTAAATAACATACAGTGTTACATTCTCTACATGGGAATGTGTAGCATCTCTCAATTAAGAAGTTCATGGAATTTCATAATAATTAGAAAAAGGAGAGAAATAACATTGGATTTTTATGTAAGGTATTATATGCCTTCCTGCAGGGCTTTACTGCTTTCTTTTTATTGTTATCTCTTTTTTTATTCTGGTTTCTCTCACATGAATATTTCTCTCTCTAACACTCTATCAGAAAACAAAGTAGATGTTCAAATTTGCACTGAGAGTTAAAAGCTGAAGGAGGGGAAAGACTGAGGAAGCAGAAGATACATTTTATTCCTAAAGGATTATACATGAGCTAATAAAATACTGCCAGCTTCTGAAGCAAAATGAAATATGCATTTTTACTTTCTGTGTGAAAATAATACAATTGCTGTAGTAAAAATAATCCAGTGCAAAATTCCAAATTTTTATTTAAATTCAACTATATGTCTAGTGTATATTCATGGATTCAAAGTTGCAGGGTACCTCCCAGTGCTGCTGTTGTGAAATGTCTGGCTGCTAATATAAAATTATTTTGATAAGTGGGGGGGGGGATTTCTGTTGGATTACAGGTCTAAAGTAAGGAAATGTTTACTGCTGAAATTGCATTTTCTCGGTGGCAAACTTGATCTCAGGGGTACAGTCTGTTTCTCCCTTTGTACGTGTGCCCACATGGAATGTCTTGTGTTCAAGGAGGCAGAAAAATCAGTAAACTAGTAAGTAATCTGAACACTAACAATACAATTTTAAAAGATATACAAATATGTGTAAAAATAATTACAGTAATCAGAAGAAAAAAGCAACGAGGTAGTTGGAGGAGGTGGTGTTTGTATCTTCATGAAAGAAATTACTAAAGTGCGATTTCACAAGAAAAATACAGATGAAACATTTCTATTCATACTTTAATGATCATTCAGCTTTCAAGCATGCAAAAATGCAGTGGCCACGTGAATGATAAAGGGTTCAGGGGCACAGTCATCTGCTGAAATTTATCTTGGGAGCACAGTGTGAACCAACCCACAGCTGGAGCAAACCTATTACTGTTTGCCTGTCATTATGTGAGAACAAGGAGAAGCCTTTCTGGGCCTGTGAAATTGTGTTATATCACTAAAAATTGCACGGACTTAAAAATTTCCAACTGCAGCTCTACAGACAAGCAGATGTCACTGAAGGCAGTGTAGCAGCTGACTGCAAGAGAAGGAATGGCTGCAGAGTAGTAGAGAAGAATTCTTTAATGTGTTGAATATAACATGGTAACAGGCTGTGGCAAAGCAATAAAAGGAAATATGTAAGATATGTAAATATGAAGTAAACGTTTAAAATCTCAGGAGGAATAGTTGACTTTACTTTTGCCTGTTTCTGTGTGGATTTTTTTGATTCTTTTTCTAACCATTTCAGAATAGAGATGGTGTAGGAAAAATTAACAAATTGCCTGCTTCCAAAGTGATGGTGTGTACAGAGTATAGAAACAGAAAAATACAGAAGTGGGGTTTTTAAAATTCTCTTAATCTTAAGGTATTTCTTAGGTGTTTCTTGTTATAAGAACAAGTATATACAAGTAACTTAAACTTCTGTTGTTACAGACCAAGAACTTAGTCCAGATCTGCAAGTGTATTTCCATTACTTAGGATCTGAAGGTATGCAGTGAAGAAATAAGAGATGAGATCACAACAGTCAGAATTAGAAACATCTTCTATAGTTAAAGTTGCTTATTTTCCTCATGAAGTCCTTTTCCAAGTTGTTCATTATTTTGTGGGAGTTAAACCATTTGGAGTGACAGCTCATCAGACTGATTAGAGCAAAAACTCAGGTTTCAGGAAAAAATTACATGCTATTGAACACCTATTTGAGGCTAAAATAATCTTCTTTTTTTCTCCTCTCTTCTATTATACTGGAAAAATGGCATCGTCAGAGTTTGGAAAATAACTTGACCTTGAACTCGGCTATAGCTCTGGAATTAGAGGAGTACCTTGACCTTTGGCAGGTACCTCAGAGATGCACTTTAAAAGTAATTGGGAACGTATTCTTAGATTGGACTAAATTATAAATGAAAACCATGATGTTCAAATCCTGAGGAGTCCTCTACCAACTGTGTGTGGCACAGGCAGTGGAGGAGGCTTTATCCCCATGGGACTGGAAGCCCAGATACTCCACAAGAAACATATGGAAACTGCTGCTTTTCTTAACATAATGGGAGGCAGGATGGAAACTGAGATGCAGAAGGCAGCTCTCCTTCCTATTCTTTCAAATGAGAGCAATTTTTTTTTGTCTCCAGGAAAGTTCTCATTGCTTTTCAGTTCTAGGTACGATGTGAGATGCATAGAATCAAGAAAAGAGTGTGGTTTCTAGTTTAAATGCTTCTAATTGTGATAGTCTTATGTTAGTGTAAGCTTTTCTGCTGACAGAAAATATGGATCTATATTTAGCCTAGATTTGTGCAAGGCATTTTTGTTCTGATGATTCCTGTAGATCAGGGCCTGGCTTCATTTCAGTGTATTGAAGATGTTTTGTTGTTTGCTTTAGAAAGTTAGCAGAGAATATAGAGCTAATAAAGGTAATAGTTTCAGATGTTGAGGGGCTATGGATTTCTTTCCACAAAGCCTTTCTCTGATGGGTTTTTATTTCACAAGAAGGTTGCTTTTGTTGTCTCGGGATATTTGGATGCAGCTTTTAGCTTTGCTGCAGACTCACTCACTTGCTTTTCTAAAGTCAGTGTCTATCTCTCATTTTTCTATATCAGAACTAGAACAGAACTTTCACCCACCATTTGTTTATCTTAATACCTCCTCACTTAGCTTTTACACTCCTTGAGTGAGACTCTTTAGTCTTTTCCATTACAAAAGGCAGAGGAGCTCCAGTTTGATGGGGACATTTTGGAAGTCTATTGTGAAATAGTAATGAGAACCACTTGTTACTTAAGAGCAGTTATAAATAAGAACAATAAAAGATTTATTAAGAACAACTTGTTATTTAAGAAGTTGATAGCCTGGCATTTACAGTCTTCCTGCCTTTATTTCAGTGTCACACACCATCCTGATCTAAAAATTATTTGGAACTGATGATGCAATGGCAGGAGGTGTGACTGGAAAACCAGTGGTGTGGGGAAAAAAATAAATGCACTAAGCCAGATGGATCATAACATAGAAGCTATTCCTGTGTCGTGACTAAAAATTTCTTGTAGCATCAACAGAATGCATTTTTACAGGAAATCTTGCAAATACAGTTTGCATTTGGGCTCTTTTCCAAAAAAAGTAAAGAACCTGCTGATGGACTCTTACATCTGCTGAGCTTCATGGAAATATATGGATCAATGGACTTTAAATTTTCCTACAGTACTAACAGAACTTTAGCTTTGAGGCTATTTTAGGGGGCGTTCCAGTGAGCTAATTTTATGTCTCTGCTACAGAGTTAATTTTTTTACCATAAAGAATTTCTGATAAATTTTGATTAAAAATCTGCCTGAAGTCAGGCTGTCACAGTGGAGCCACAGACATTATTTAGTAAACAATTCACTGTCTCTGTGTTGTCCCTTTTTTTGCCTCATGAAATCAGAAATATTTGCTGGCTCTATCTGGAAGTCTGCAAATTAGTCACCCAACTTTCGTGACTGGTAGAAGATGGCAAGGACATTTCAGGGTCCATTCTATTAACAAAAATTGTTTCTTATGTTGATTTTTAAGGCATAGTTCCAGGCACAATTAAACAGATGGTGGTGAGGAACTTTTTCTTGACTTCAGTAGTGTTGCCAATCATTGCCCACTCTCAAACCATTTGCTTTTGGGGGAAGGGGTTTTGAGGGGCTTTTTCATTTTCTTGGGGGTTTTGTTGTTGCATATTTTTGCTCTCTATGTCTGATCATTGCTTTGCATTAACATGTCTCCAAGTAGGATTCTTTTCCCTTTAACTGGTTTGGTTGTTTTGGTGTTTGTTTTTTTTCCTTGCTCGTTTGTATTTAATATTTTAAACATTTGAAATGACGGAAATACCAAGTCATCCTTTTCCTTCTCTTTATTAGCAGTTCCCCAAGTAAGTGGATTAGGAGCTTTATCAGCCTTTAAATGAAAGAACAAGTGTCTGATGATTTAACACATTGGGTCTTTTCAGAGCTTTTTAGGAATTTGGGTTAAGCTCATATCAAAGTACACATTTTTGTTACCTGAAAAACTCTTCCCTTTCTTCACTTTATTGACATTTTTGTGCCTGAGAAGTCATAAAAGTTTTGGTTCCCCTTTAAAAACTTCCTGAAATAACAAGATATATCTAGAGCTGTATTTCCATTATTTAGAAGCAAATACATTTTTAATCTATATGTTGTATTGTGCAGCTTTGCACAATGTAGAGAAGGAAAAGATCTAAAAATTCCAGTCCTGTTGATGGGCCACATTACTATCAATATGGTATAATAGGATAAAATTTATTTTTTTTTTCTAATGTTTTGGTTTTAAGTACCTAAAGACCTAAGCAAAATGTTGTGTTTGAAAGAACTTAAAGACTGTTAGAAGCTAGAAGAACTTTGACTCTTAAACTAGGAAATGGCAAAATTAGAGTTGCTTGTGTGACCTCTCTGTTTATGGAATTTTATATCACGTGATCATTTTCTTTTGCAATAAGGACTTTGTTTCAGTTATCAAACAATCAGAATGATGTTCACATGAAGAGTGGCTACTCAGTGTTCTGGCTTTTTTCTCATAACTGACACGTGGGCCTCTTGCTTTGTTATATGCCACTGAAATTCTGCACTAGGGACAGAATTATTAATTGCTTTTTTCTTGTTGTTTTCTGCAAAAATAATCAATGTAATAGCTGATAACTCGTGAACAAACTGAACTGTTTTACCTTGCTCAGATTAGAAATATTATTCTCCCCAGTTTACAAATTGGGATCCTAGGGCAGAGTAGTTAAAATTACAGAGACCAATTAAATAAGGGGTGCCTGACTTCCATTATTCGAGCCAGTTTTCCAGTATACTTATTATTCACATGATCAAAACCACTTCTTACAGACTTGGGTTTGATTGTGCTCGTAAGTAGGTGGTGTTTTTGCAGGTCATGCACTCAAATCTTTCCCAGAGGTCTGGGATCTCAAATCAGACACTGGGAAATGAGGCACACACAGTCAGTGCAGCCACTTAAGATGACATTTCACAGCTTGTGTATCATTGCACAACATCTCTGGGGCAGCATCAGAGATGGAATTCAGCTTTCCAAGAGAGTGTGCAGTTGCCTCAGCTGCAAGTTTTTTTTGTATTTGCTTTCCTTTGCTGCAGTCCTCTCTTGCATTGTGCTGCAGAGCAGGATGTAGAGCTTCAACAGGCAAGTTTCCTGCACCTCTTGAGCCTGAGCAAAGTAGGTGGAACATCAGATGCTTGTATTGTGACCGTAAACATCATGGGCAAAAGAAACACACACTGGAGTAGAGGAGCACAAAATTAACATGGCATGCTTTAGTTCATGTTTTAGGTGAAGAACTTGTAGATTAAAAAATATTATTGTGGATATAACTCACTTTGGTTCCTTTTTCAGTAGGTGCTGCAAATTGGGGGCTGCAGTATTTTAAAAAGGACTAGGGAAAGATATGCAAGCATTGATAGTTTGCTGAAGAGACAAATATTACAGGAATGGTAGACAGCAAAGAGAAAAGATGACCAACATGAAGGTGTCTGGCTGCCACATAAGATGTGTGTACAGGAACTGCTTTTTAATATAGCCAGGCATGGATTTACATATTCAGGAGCAAGAGTCTACACCATACATAGGGAATAAAGTACCTTAAGAAGCATGATATAAAATATTAAAGTTTAAGAACAATTTTATTTATGTATTTATAATACCAGCAGGGTATGGGGGAGTCTCTAGTGAGTAGTTATTTCCCTATTAATTTTTACCAGTCTTAAATACTTTATACAGTCTGTGCAGCAATAGCTTAAAAATCGTGTGTTCCAGGTGTGCTGAAAGAAAAACTTTGGTAATGGAAACATCTAGCCAATAGAAGGCCAAAAAAGCTGATAGCTGGAAAAATAAAGAGTAAAACAAATAATCCTAGAGAATGCTGTCCTTTGTAGTAGAATACTTAACGTGAATGATTCAAGTTGATAGGAAGTTCTGCATTATCATAATAACTAAATAAATGCTTCAAATACTGAGAGGTTAGAAATTGTTATCCATAATTCTGGTAGATAGCAGCTGTCAGCTTCTGCTTATAAATAGTATCAAGTGCTCTAGTGTTTGTGAGGACAGGAGAAATCCATAGCCAAAAAATGAAAATTGTGAGGCGGAAGCTGTAGAATTGGCTCTGAAGTCGTGATTTAAAACTTAAATAGTTTACTTCCTGAAATTCAACCACTGAGCTATTAAAGGAGCTTCACAGATTTTCAGTTCAAAATTCTTCAGTTTTGATTTATGGGTAGTCTACCTTTTTCAAATTCTAAAAATTCTAAAGACTGATATCCCTTAATATTTAATAATTTCAATTAGATTATTTCAGTCATTTATTTAGCTTCCCATTCAATATTAATTGGATCTTCTTGATTTGATAGCTGCGTTATATCCTTCTAGCTTTGTGTAATCTTGTTAAGAACATTGTAATTTGATGCTTTCTTTTTCCTTTAATGTCATCAATTGATTTTGATTTTTTTTTCTGTTTTTTACAGTAATCTCTTCTTGGGTAACTTTCTGGTTGAAGCTGGGCCTAAAAGTGACTTAATATTTCCTCTTCTGTGCAGCAGTAGAAAAATTTGCTCTTTCCTCTGCTGTTTCATGATGTATTTTTGATGTGAATATTTTAGTGAAATTACCACTCTACAGATGATACTTAGATCAGGAATTCAGTTTTGTCAAACAGTCTGATAGAGAGGGAAGGCAGATAAAAGTAATCAGTTTAGATTTAATCCTGATAAGACATGCAGTGTTTTCAGGATGGTAGAAAGCTTGCAGTGAAATTGTTATTGTGTGTGTACAAGTGTGCCAGGTTCACCACTTGACAGTTACAGTTTGTAATCATCTTGGGTTCTTTTTCTGGTCGTGGGGTTTTATGTGTTGTCACACACATCAGAACTCTTTTTGCCATTTTGTGTTCATCATTAATCAAGATGGAGGCCATTAATACACATTTTTACTACTACTATTGACACTTTTTTCTCCCTTAAATGCAGACTATAGTAGAATATAGTACTGTAGTGTGAATTTACACCATGGTTACTCCAGGTATCTCAGATTCCCACAATTTACTGCCTCCTCACCAGTACCTCATTCTCGCACGCATGAAAGAGCTCGGAGAATGTTGTGCTGCCACAAATGGAGCAGCTGAGTGATTATTTCTCAGTGTGTTTCTGAATTATTTGTCTGTTCTGGGCAGATGGGAGAAGTGTGGAAGGAAGAAGGGTAGAACTGTCCACTTCTGAAAGATTTCACTCCCAACTGGGTGAGCTGTAAGCTCAGAGGTTGTTGGGCTTTGGTCTTAGCTGGCTTTCAGCCCTGCTTCCTAATCTGAGTTGAAAGTACCATTTAACTGAGGTGAGAAGGGAACTGTGAGTGGGTTTGAAGCTCAGCTGACATCTAGGCTGAAGGTCTCTGGCTCTGCAGTATCCTGACTTAGAGCTGGAGTTAAGGGTGGTGGTTTGGTTTGGTGGGACAGACCCAGTGTCCTTATTCTGTGATCTGAAATGGGTTTGTATTTGTTGGAATTCTATTTCAAAATATTAGTTGTAGTCCTGTAAAATCTGAAATTATATGTTATACTGGTTATCAGACAGTTTACTTGTGTTTGTCACTGAGTTGAAGTAAACTAGTAAACAGTTTACTGTTGATTCCAACAGTAGTTGATTCCAGTCTTTCAACTTTTAATGGCCAGAAGCCCTGCAGCATTTCCAAGGGACTGTCAGCATTCAGATTTATTAAATATTCACAAGTAGTCTATGGTATGTTTGATCAGTTGGCCAAAAGGTGAAGCTGCTCAACCTGTGTTTCGTATTGATGGTGCCACCAGCTGTGGCAGACATAGAAAAATTTGAGAAGATGAAGCAGATGGCCAAAATTTCATCATTACTCTTCAGATTTTTTTCTAACAAAGAAGAATCTTGATTAAAACAAATTTGATTTCTCTGGGGCTCTCAGTCTGCTTGCTGTGTCGTTGGATTGAAGAATATAGGGTTAATTGTGATTTGGACAATAAGTTTTCAAATGTGTTTCATCAGAAGAATGTGTAGTTTTGCATAACAGGTTGGTGTTTTGGAACCTTGTGAGTTCACACACTCTTCTACAGATTCACAATTTATTATTGGATGCCTATTGGAATGTGCTAGAATATTAATGTATATTTTCATGCATATTTTAATATTTATGTTAAAAAAACTGAGATCATTTGTGCAGTTCAGCTCTTATGTTGCATATTTGTAGAACCACTGGTGCATATTATGTTACTTGCCTTTTTTAGGTGAATAGTAGAAATCATCACCCTTTTCATTAGTCATAAAAAGGACAGTACATCTTTTAAAAGTCAATTTTTGTATTTCTACAGGGTGTCTTTTGGTTTTTGGGATAGTTTAGACTTTTCACCAGCGTGCTGCATTAAACAGTTTGAACCATTTTTAGTTCTGTAGAAGACAATACACAGCTGAAAAATTTGAGGGGGAATGGAGAAAAATATTACACTTGTGTCTTACAAGCAGCTGTACATTTGTTTTCTTTCCAAACACTAACAAAGCCAACATACACTTCATGTGCCACGGGTTTGGCTCAGTGGAATTGAAGGAGTTATTGCTTTTGGATTCTGCTGATCTGAGGAAATATTACATCATCAGGGGCAGTGTTGCAGTTGTTTTTAAGCAGGTACTCAATCCATTTCAAATGAAACCCATTTTCAAACGAAATCTAGCCACTGCTGTGTTTGAAGACGTGTTAAGAACTGCCATTTCTTAGTAAGCTTAAGGGAAAACTCTTGCCTGCAGTAGGGTAGGAGGGGAAGGGGGAAGAAACACAGCACCTACCTCTTTGGTGCCCAAGGTTGTGGTGATAGAGATGGGAAGATCTGTGTTAAGCCTTTGTGCTTCTGCCTTCCTCTTCTCACAGCAGATGAGGTTAAAACTAGGGCAGTTACCCTGACAAATGTGGACAGATTGTTTTGAGACAGTGTTGTAGATTTATTCCCAGGCTATCTTACCAGAGCTATATCACATGGCTGTGAGTGGAAAAAAGCTCCCTGTTTAGGATGATTATGGAACCTGAACTAACTACAGTCCCATTATGGTTCTTACCATCATAGTGGTTTCATTAGCAGTGTGTATGTTTGAAAATCTTGAACTACTAGTAAATTCAAATCTGTTGTTGCTGCACTTACTTTAGTGAAGATCTTAACTTATGCATAGAATTCTAATCTTGGGGTTGGCTGCAGATAGTTACTACTTTTGTGGTGAAAATAATGGGCAGCATTATAGGAAATCTACAGGGAGGCAGAGCTATGTTCCTACTACTTCAACAACTTTGATGCTATATAGGATAGACCTGAACACTATGAAAAGCTAAACAGATTTTCCTACTTATGTATGCTGCAGCACTCCCTGCAGTAAGCTAGTCACTGGAGTCTAATGGATGTGATATGACAACTGAAAAAAATGACAGAGCAAAGATTTTAAAGAAAAAAACCCTACTGGTTTAATGTTCTGAAGAAAAGAATCAAATACCTTTGCCTCTGTTGAATATTTAAGAGCTTGTAATTTACATGCTTAGAAATGTGCCTTTGATCTTTTCTGATTTTTATAGGATCTCAGGTGTCTTTTTTTGTTTATAGATGGGGAAAACATAAGACAGAAATAAATTTTAAAATTTCTTTACAGGTCACTTTTAAATATCTACCAGGTAGAATTGCTGTCTGAGGAGATTCTCATAGTTTGTGTTTGATGTGCATTTGCAGTGTCCATATATGGGATTTGGTTTTATGATAAGGAAGAATGCCAAAGAATTGCAGAGCTCATGAAAAAGTAAGTGATGGGTAACCAAGACTTTTTTATGTGCTTTTTTTATGTGTGTATTTCTGTACATACATGCACATTATATTTCTAGAATGATCATACCTTTCTGCTTTAAACCTATATTTGTAAACTTTGTTGCAGTTGTCAAGCCTGCATTTTGTATAATCAGAAATAAGTCACTGTATTGCAATACTTTTTCCTAATTTGCAGTGCAGCTTTCCAGCTACATCCGAGTGTAACAGTTGATATGATTTATTTCCTGATGACTCAGAGATCTGTTTTGAAGAATTGTTTTCTTTGGGGGTTTAATATATTTTTCAGTTTGGGGAGATTTTGATTTTCAATGTTACTGTTACCTTTTTTCTTCAATCAAGGTAAGTGCAGGCTATCTTGAAGGCATAATATATTAATACAATTTCTGTGGGGTTTGTCCTGTTTGTACATCATGACTGAATTCCTGCTTCTTCATTTCTTAGTGATATGTACAAAATTCACTTTGTTTTTGGAATATAAAGCAGGACTTCAGTTATCTTTGAATTTCTTACTTTCGTGTACATAAAGATGTTATTATTTTATACGTATTACAGAAGCTTTAGTTTTGCAGTCAAGTTGGAGATCACACAGAACTATATTCTCAGCTGGTTTTTAATATAAGAATGTCATGGATAGTTTTTTCCACTCTCACTCCTTTTTTCATGTGTTCAGGATGGACAAGGCTCATTCTTCTGCTCTGCCCTCAGGCAGCCTAATTATGGGCTTGTTTGCAATGAGCCTTTTCTTATGACTGTGTTCTGCAGGATTTAATGTTTGCTTGGAGGAGGAAAGAGCTGAAGTCTCACAAATGTTATCAATATATGCAATCTAAATTTTTTAGAGCTATAATGTGGAGGATATACTGAAGGGGCTGGGTAGGAACAGGATATTCCAGTTTCCTGTGGTATAGAGGGCTGGACATATCATTGCATCACAAATCTTGCAAGGGACAGGAGGAGGGATGATGTAGAGCCACGTCTTTATCATCCCAAGCAAAGCCATGGGAAGTGGGTGCAGTCAAGCTGACAGTATTAGGTGCTAACAAAGCACAGTGCAAAGACCTGTGGAACTCTCCTTTTCAGGTCATCTGTCTCAGTCCTAACAGGTTCTGTAGCCAGAGGCTTGCTGAGGGAGTGACATCAAGTTTGATTGCCAAAGTTGCCAAGTGCCCAAAAGCCCATTTATGTGCCCTTGCAGTACAAGTCCACACAGGGCTCATCCTCACACCTCTCAATTCATAGCAAAGTGCTCTAACTCTTCTCCTGCTATGTTCCAGATCGGATTTGTGATAAAATACTGGATGGGAAGGTAGTCATGTTACCTCTGTACATCCTTTTTTAAAGTACTACCTGCTGCTTTTCATTTTGCAGTGACAAAACATTGTGAAACACTGACTGTGACAGCGTTGAGGGTTTGTTTAGTGGGGTTTGTTGGTTTTACTGTATATCCTACAGCTCTAAAATGAGTCAGTTGTGACCCAAGAAATAATTGATGGGGATGAATTTACAGAAATAAGCAATGAACCCCAGGAAACCCAGGTTTTTGACAGCTCGTTTCAGTTAACTAGCTCAAGTTTCAGTTGGTGGTGATTAGGTGCTCTCAAACTGGTAATTTACTACAATAAAACCTAGTTTTCAGAGGATTCATGCAAATGTAAACCACATGTAGTGGTTTATAATAGCAGTATTTCATATAGATAAAAAATACCCTGTTGCTCAGCCAATTGGCTGCGTGTTTTAATTCTCAGCATTCTACAATAATAGTAAAACAGCTGGGGTAGGAAATTGGTCATTTGCTAGTAGTTAATGCCTGATTTGTGTGTGTTTGCCATCCTCCACCACCAGCAGAACTGAATAACACTATAAATTCCCTGCTCCTTCTGGATATAGAAATCGTGACTCAGTTACAGAAATTTTATTCTGTGGTCTAGTGTATTCAAGATGGGAGCAAATTGATCTCATGTCAAATTATGGATTTATATAGATCTTTTAATAGAGATCTTTTTAATACATACTTTAACGTAGATAGGGGGAAAACAAAAATATTTGAGTTTCAATGAAGCATTGTACGGTAGTTGTGGTTAAACTTTTTATATTTTATCTGGTTTTTTTGTCTTGTATATTCTCCTCTCCCCTCCAACTTTCAGCCTCACTCAGCAGGAACAATTCAAAGCCCAGCAGGGCACAGGAACAGGAGTGTCCCCAATGCTTATGAACTCTGCTAACAACAAAGAAGTGGATATCTTACGGATGCTCACCAAGGCCAAAGATGAGTATACCAAGGTGAGACTTGCTGTTTATGAAAAGAAGATGTTTCTTTTGGGCAATGCTATGATGCCAACATGCTCCTGCTTTACATTATGAAACATAAAAGGTTTGATTTTGGTTTGTTTCCTTTTTGAATAGTTTTGCTCAAAAGTGAAGTGCTTTTGGACAGTGTGCTCTCTTGTTTTGTGGAGCAGCTGGCAGAAAAGTTCTGACAGAATTTGCTAAGGGTTCAAAAGAAATAAATGCCATCAATAAAAACTTCTGGAAGGAGAACATGTATATGATTGATTATTTGTTGAATGGTAGAGAACAAGTATCAATTGCCTTTCATTTTTATCCTTAGATCTCCTGTGCTTTTTCTGGGTGAAGTGTTCACCTGGTAATAGTTTCTGAGGTTTGTACAAATGACTTGGCTCAGAGGAGGCCTTTGACAGTGAAGTTACTGCTTTTAATTGTGGTTGTTAGCTACTTTCAGACACTAATGGAAGGAAATGAAAAGGTTGAAATGTAGTATGGTTTCAGCCCATGTGCTTCTTTGGTCTTCTGAGGCTTCTAAATAAAGAAGTAACTAATGGACTAATAATGTTCTCTATTATTGAGCAATCAAAAACGTTTTACTTTGGGGAATAAAAATCTAATAATTTTAACTATTCATATAGAAGCTGCAAATTGTTACAGAGCCTGCAGGTTCCTGCTGCTGTTTCCTGTACTGCTTATGTGCTGTCATGCAATAATAAAGCTCATAAGTGTTCTGAGTCTAGAAATATATATATATATCTTTTTCTCTCTTTAAATTTCATGTTTATTTTTTTCTGAAATGTAGCTACAAATAACATCCTCAGAAAGATAATAGCAAACTGTTGAGTTATGGTGAGATCCAACCTTTTTTGTTGTGGTATAGTTTCTTTTGAAGCTTGGGGCCTTTGTATTTTCTGATTTAAAGTATTATGGTGGACAAACACTTCCAGAAACGGGTATATTTTCTGTGTTTTAATACTGAATCAGTATCTAGTGTTGGCATTAGAGAGTGTGATCTGAGATGTTACCAAATGTTTAAGAGATTTCCATTAAATAATCTTAAAATACTGTAAATGGAAAACTGGAAAAATATTAAGCTGTCTTCAGATTCTGTGAAAAGGAGGTAATAAATCTAAAAGAAGTTACCTTCCATTTCTACATTAGCACACAGAAAATCAAGACAAAGAAGAGGAAATTCTGTTGTTTAAATAACAGCTTTTAGGAGTTTTCCCTTTGCAGATAAGATCTTTTGAAAACCTGCTTCTTACTTCATCTTTGAATCTTTGTGCATTTAAGGGATTGCCAAGAAAATAAAAACTAACATGATAACTTCCTCTTCATCTGGAACATGAGTACTAGGAGTGTCTTACCTCTTAAGAGCAGGATATGTGTGATTTCTTGTCTTGTTAGCAATATAAATTTCAAAAGAGTGTGATAGATAAAAGCAATGACAACCATTTTTGTATTTAATGTCAATATGTTTTGGAGCATGTTTTGGCTGCTTTATGACATCCACTTTATTGCCAGTGTATGTATTATGAATTAAAATGCTGACGTGGTAAAACCAGTTATGAAATACGTTGTGCTCCTTTTTGAATTCTGTGTTGTTTCAGTGAAGAGGGTGTTTTAAAGTATTGGAAGACACCAATTTTCTTGGTGTTCTTTTAAGGAAATTTGCTCAATTTTTAGTGGTGTAACTGATTTTGAAGGGTATATCTCGTTCCCAAATTAAGTTACACGTTTAGAGGTTACATGCAAAATAAAATACATAGGCCCCTCCTCCTTTTTTTTTTCTTAATGGAGCTTTAAGATGCTAAATCACTGAATTATTTTTTGAAAACTGTGCTTCTTATGCACTTGCCTTCTCTTGATCTCTGGCAAGAAAAAGTGGTGTTAGCTGGCCTCATAATGATAGCCAGGGAGATAGACGGTAGAACAGCTCTGAGGGTACAGAACAAAGCATGACAAAACGTGTTTCTCCTCAACCATTGTGCCTTGTACTGCAGGACAAGCTCTGGTTTTAGCTCTGTGCTGCACAGATCTTCTCCAGCATCTACCCACTTACCACACCATCTTTGATTCAGTAAAGGTCAAATTAAGTGGATGTCCTTTGTCTACTTGATGTGTCCAATATAACTGAACCTTCCTTCTTTACTAAGGACACAACCATTTGATGAGAACATAATTTCTGGTAGTGTGCAAGCATGACCTCTGGACTTCTGTTTCTGTTCTTTGCCTGCATCTTCACTGGTTTTAAGCAAAATGTTCCACTGGTACTGCCCTGACCAAACAGGAATATAGTTTCAAAGTTTTCAGGTGTCTTAGCTTTTGGTTTATTGACTGTGTGAAAGACTTGATGGTAGGATACAGAAGGTCTGGCTTCCCTGAGAGCACTGCCATAGGCAGCCTGGATGATGCAAAGTTGACATTACTGTGCTTAAATAGTCTGAAGTGGTTCCATGTGTCTCACTTGAGCAGGGCTTTGACTGGAAAGCCTTGCTGCTACTGCTCTTCTGGGAGACAGTTCTTATCCTCTTTAGTTACTCTCTTCTGCTGAGCACCCTGTACACCTTCATGTGACTGTTCATTAATGTCATTTTGTGGCTGCACTACATCAGGTAGGTAGAAATCCTCACTTTCCACGGCCTTTTAGGTCTGCACTCAAGCTCTGACTTCAAAGCCCACTTTCTTTCTTTCAGTGCAGACATCAATTCACAAAGCTCTTCTAAGTTCCATCAAGCTGTGGCTGATATTCTTTCCTTGTACCAGACCTTCTAGCATCTCCTCCTTGTTCTTGTCAGTTCTTTGTAGCTCACATGTCTCAATGTCAGGTTTTCTCTGCAGAGCATAAGATTGGGCTGTGACGTGGTATTTGCCTCAGGAGAACTGCGGTGCTGAGCTTCCGTGCTTATCCATCATGTTTCCTTTGGCTGTGTCCTGTTCAGTTTGAGCTTCATGTTGTACAGGTGGAGACTGTGACATCTCACAACACAGAGCAGCTGCTTTCCTCAAGTGCCTCTGCCTGTACCAAACTCACCAAAACATCCTCAGTGATGTTCTTGCGCTTTTTGATTCGCGTTCACCACGTTTTGTTCCAATGTTGCCGAGCCTTTCTTTGGCTTGATCTTAGAACCTTTTGATTTCTTATGCATCCTTTGTAGGAGCATGGTTTTGAACAAGACAAAGTCAAATGTTGTAGCTGATGAGTTCTATCACTAAAGAGCATGGTGACATTTCTTTCATGCTGCTTTTTTCTGTTTGTTGATGATGACATCTGGTACCTCCTTTACCTGTCTACCTGACAGTTGCTTAAAATGTCATGCTAGTGCTCCTAACTTACTCATCAGCAAGGCCATGCTCCCCATCTGCCAAAATGGCCTTATATTCTGAGCTCCAACAGTCACAGATTCTTTTGAAATCATCATAGACTTTTTTTTCTCTTCAATGTACTACTCTGTGTTTGATACCAGCCTAGTAGCCATGTTATTAAATCACAGCAATGATACCAAGTCAGGTCAATGTCATTCTCTGTAGGCCTTTGTGTATACTGATGTTCATTTTGCTGAGGAATTTGGTCTGAAAAATGCTTATATAATGTTAACTCTGATAAACTCTGCTGCCTCTTGCCTCATTTTTATATGCTTAGTTCTGTGATCATGCAGAGCATGACAGTGGAATCTAAGGTATTTATGGTTTCTGAAGAATTAAGCCTTTTAAAATATCCTGAGGAAATAAGGATATTATTTAAGTTCTGCAGAACTCATTGTGAAATATTCAAGAGTATGTTATCCACCGTGTTAAAGAAAAAGCTTATGTGGGTTACGCTGAAAAATAGCAATAAGAAGGAGGTATGTTGAAGAAAAAGCAGCATCATTAGAAAGAGAACAGTTTGGGAGAAAAAAGCTATTTAACCTTGCTGAAGTGCAGTTTTGGTCTATGTAGTATCATGTAGGATCTGTCCAATCTGAAAAACAAAATCGTCTTCGCTTGTTTTAGCATAGATCAAATATGGGCTTCATGCTGCCTATCCTCATCCTCCCCCACCAAGTGAGTCTTCATCACTCCAGACTTTCTCACCAGCCTCAGGGGCCTGGCATTCCTGAGGACAAATGTTGCAGAGGAAGCATTCAGGACCTCCTAGAGCCCCTTAAGTCCCCAGGAGAACTCTGGTTCTGCTTTACTGAGCAGCCCTGGCACCAGCATGTCTTTGTTTATTGCTGCAGTAGGTGTCAGAAATCAATTTAATGATGAGTTTTGTATATTTGAGAGTGGGGGTTATTTTCTCACCTAGCCTAGGGAGCCAAGGAGTTTGTCTCAGAAAGTTCTGGAAAGAACACTGGCAGTGACTCTGGCAGTGACTCTGCTGTGTGTCCACATAGTCTGCCCAGCCCAGAATTCTGTTCCCAGTAACACACAAGACTGGGCTTTTTGGAGGAAAGAATGAGAAACCAAAATTGATCATTCCTCACCCAGCCATTTGTCCTGCAGTGTAAAATTTAGAGCCCATCAAATTCAGATAATTAACTGTGAATATTATTGTTGGATAGAATTAACTTTTTGTTAGATAATTCTTCTCAAAGTCTTTCCAGTTTTTTGGTTTCAATTGTATCAAGTGACAATGACTTCCAATATACTGTTTTCTTTTCTACTGACAGTAGTATTCTTTGTATACCCAAATTTTTTTAGTTTCATTGACTATATTCTTATATTTTACAATGTAAATAGGAGCATCTTATTCACCTTTTCCTTTTCTATCTCTTTCATGCAACATTTTCTGTGGGTTTTCTCTGAATTAAATCTTACCCTTTTCATAGGACAGTTATTCCATGTCCCTGATCACTTTTAGTTATTTGTCTCTGCCCATCTTTTTATAAATTTGTTATTAATATTGTCATATTTAATAAGAAAACATACTGATTTTACAAACTGATTAAATCTTTCATTAATTTTCTGTGCAGATATATGCATCCTCCAAGTTCCCACAAACTGAAGATTTATGTGAAAGAGTTTGAGTTATAATTCTGCTCTTTAAAAAACGCATTTTAAGTGTTCTTTATAGGCACATTTATCCTTTATGGATCTGAACTACTTCTAGCTGCCTATTGATGCAGGAAAAGCATGTCTGTTGCTTGGTTTCTAAAGTGCTTTTAAAAATTATTTTATGTTCTGTTAAGTGCAGGAAAAGCAGAAGATCAAAAAAAGTACTGAGATTTAAATTAGAGGGAAGTCTCATACTAGGGAAATGTTGGAATCAAGTGCTCATTTTTCACATGCCTCGTGGTTCTAGAAAATTAGGTTGCAGTTGTTATAGTTTTTCCAGTAGCATGATACTTCATAGTCAGTGCTGCAATTAGCATTTTTGGTTATTAAATACCTGTTTATGTCTGTGTTTTACTACAGTTGCGAACTATGGGGAAAAGATATTGTCACACCTACTAAAAGGTACTTCTTTTCTGTTGCAGTGTAAGACCTGCTCAGAGCCAAAACAAATAACCAGTTCCTCTGCAATCTATAACAACCCCAACCTAATCAAACCGATTCCAGTGAAGCCCAGTGAAAACCAGCAGCAACGCCTCTCTCAGCAAAGCAAGGTAAAATGTGCTCTGTGTTTTCTGACTGGGGCTGCTGTAATCAAATAACCCTGTAGGAATATTTATTTCAGTGGGAAGGTCAGTGCAGGAATCTGAGGTGGAACCACTGTAAGGAATGATTTTAATGCACAACTAATCTGTTTTATAAAAGCTCCCCAACCCCCACCGTACGATGTGGAAGCACGTGAATTACAGACGTGCTATCCTGATGCCACAAAGAAATATTAGTCTTTCAAATTTTAGATGCTTCTTTGATCACAAGTTTATCTGGTCAATTGCTGGACCACAGCTTTTGTGTTTTTTGTTTTTTCTTTAGGTAAAATAACTGAATCTAAATAAAGAAAAGTCTCAATATATCTTCAAGCCAAATCACACTGCCAAATCCTAAAAACTGAATTCAGCTGTGACCAGCAGATGCACAAGAAGCAGCCCTACTTCATACACAGGCAGATTTCTGTCTCTTACTAATATTGCACTGATGGCTGAAAGAGAAGATGCTCTCTCATGATATTTAAAGCAAAGCCACTGCTATATCTCAGATTCAGTGATTTTTCTCCCACATTAGCAGCTTGGCAGCAGTCTTCTTGCCCTTCCTATGTGACAAAACTATTAAAAACCCTCTTGGGGAAAAAAGAGCATAGCAGTTTTCTCAGCTTTTCCTTGAATACCGCTGGCTAAATACTGTCACCACTTAATGCAACTTAGGCGTGAGGGAACTACGCTTACTCTTGTCCTTTGTCCCCTCACAGAATGCGGATCCTGAACCACAGCACTTGTCTCTGACAGCGCTGTTTGGAAAGCAGGATGTCTCAGAACCACTTAACAAGCAGCAGCAGGAGAACCTTCCCGCCAGGCAGGGTGTGGTACGTTCGCTGTCCTACGAGGAGCCCGGCGGGCAGTCGCCCTCTGCGGAGAAGCAGCTCTGCCCCGCCATTCAGAAGCTGATGGTGCGCGGGACAGACCTTCACCCCCTCGCCGAGTTCCCCGAGAACCGGCTCTGCGAAAACGGCAGCATCCACCCCGCGGGGGAGACTTTCACAGGACTCTTCCAACCTGTGACTTCTCACGGTGTCGCGGCGTCTCACGTGGTTCAGGACGCTGCCGGCGCTCAGAGCTTGCTGCAGAAATTGCAGAGTCAGTCAGGGGCAGTGACAAAAATGGACCCCGGTGCGACAGCACCTGTGAACTCGACGGCTGCCGTGTTCAGCAGGACTCCTGCTGCTGTGGGAGCGCCGGCAGCCACGGGCAATAACATGAGCCAGCCACCTTTGGTGTACTTCAACGGGTCCCTACCGGGCCAGGCTTTAGAGGCTCAGACACTTGGTAAAGAACAATCCAAACTGCCCAGACAGCCACTTTCTCTCTCTGGCAATCAAGCAGCCAATTCTGGGGTGATTTCACCTCAAGAGTTACTGAAAAAACTCCAGATAGTGCAACAAGAGCAACAGTTGCATGTGTCCAGCAGACCAACGTTGGCAGCTAAGTTTCCTGTTGTTACTCAGACTACAAATACACTGAAACCACTGGAGTCCTGGATAGAAAAGGCACCGGGTACAGAAAAACAGAGTGCACTCTTTCAGGTAAATGGGAACTTTAAAAATTATAAATAAATAAACAAAATTCGTGCAGTCTTTTAAACCTGATGATTTATTATGTTAGTCTTTGCTTCATTTTGGCCAGCGTATTCTTGTAACTGTCTTCCCACATGTTGCACGTCTTTCATTTTGCAGGTGATACTTTAACAACGTCAGGTAAGTTCTGATTTACCAAAATGAGGTGTTTTAAGTGCTGAATGCCGCATCTCTTGCATATCAGGAATGACCAAAAAATACTGCAGGGTTGGGTTTTTCCAGAGGCCCTTTGAAAAGTCACCTACTTTTCAGTTCCCATATTTAGTCTCAGGCTGTTGTGTGTCATTGCTGGTTAATGAGTGTAATATTTTGGGTTTAATAATTTTTTCTACAAAATTAGTTATTGCTTTCTCTCTGTAGATATGCATTCTTCTGTATTCCAGTTGCTAAAGATGCTTAAAAGGTCCCTTGTTTTCTAACAGCAGCTTTCTGAAGTGTTTGTATATTGGTGAATTAGTTATCTTGTACCACACCTGTTACTTCTAGCTATTCATTAACTATTCTTTTTTGTTTGCTATCTATTATTTTGAAAAAAGGTCTTGTACCTAAATGCCATCAAAAAAGCAAATCCCCATAATTCTGGTGGTTTTGATCCTAAAAGTCAGATTGATGTCTTAAAAAATTCAGATGTCAAGAGACTGTATCTCTCTCATGAGTACTTTTTTCTGGTCTTCAGAAGAGCAGCACATGCAATTGCAAAATGTCCTATCCTGGACATTTCTAAAGGATCTTCTACACTAGAATGTCTTTACATGTCCTGTTTAGGGATGCATCTAAGCTCTTTTCAGCTTCCTTTATTGTGGACAGACCTTCCACTAGACTTGTGTTGTATTGGAGTATGACTTGTATTTGAGTCTGGAAGTTACTTAACAAATTGAAAAAGAATTCCCCTTTTCAGTGTAAAGTTCAGAAGCTGCTTTTCTATTGCAACTATTCCATTGTTCTATTTTATTCTATTTTTCTATTTCTATCAAAACCTGAATGAAAGACTACAGAATACTTCAATGTGCTCCAAGAATCCTCCCCATACTAGAAAGTTGTTCTATATGTGAAGAGGCTGAAACAGTCATTTAACAATATAAGGGCCACATCTGTCACTAAGTCTGTGACAGGTCAAGTTTTCTAATTCCATGAGAGAGGTCAGAGGAAGATGAATTTGATGTAGCAAATAGCCATCATTATTTTTCTTCTCTTAATTAATGCAGCATGATTTTGAATCTCTGTGTGAAAGAGTTTTTTGGGGATTAGTCATTAAAATTATTCAGAATCGGTTGCTTACAGATGGTAACTCTGACTTTCCAGTGGAGAGCTAAAGAATAAAAAGAAGATCCAGAGTCACAAAAAATCACTTGTTTTCACTGGGAATGGAACTTGCCTGCTTTCAATGTAAGAAGTTGTCTGATTCACTGGTACATGTACTGATAGCATAAGGACCTCAGACATTCCTACTCTGAAGGTAGAAGTGAAATGAGGCAAGTGCCACTCATTAGGCATAAATAAGAAAAAAGGAAATATGCTGATATATTTTTTCAAATTAAAAATCCCCATAGATGCTGCTATGGCTAATGACTTTGTGTATATATGAAAAAGAAAACGATGCCAGGATTAGTTTCAATATTGAAAGGCAATTACTGAGGTCTGACATAATGCAATTACAACAATTTTTCTGCTTGAGTTTGGAAAGAACACTAGCTTGTGAGAAAAGAAAAATCTTCTCTGGACCGAGTCTCATTCACTGTGATTATTGCTGCAAGTTTACCTTAAAAAAAAAAAAAAAAGGAAGCAACTGAGACTCTCAGTCTCCTTTTCTGTGACTGTGAGCAGACCAAGGAGATTGAGACTGTCTAGGAGGGGCTTCACAGGCTGACACAGCCACAGCTGCTATTGAAACACTATTAGATGCAGCTCTTCCTACACATTTAGTGTTGCTTTTGAGATTTAATGCATAGACTGAAATGATAATGAAAGCATGACTAATTGTTGTTTAGGACACCTAAAGCTCTGCAGTCTGGAAGGAATGGCCTCTTTCACATGCAGCAGATTGCCAAAAAAGCAAAGGCAGGGAGGCTAAAAATGAAGGAGCGAGCCTGTGTTCCTCTGGAAGCCATGAATTAGCCACATGAAATATGCCTCCTTTGGAAAAAAAACCTGGAAGATAAAAAACAACTTTTAAAACCAACCTTAATCTTTATAATCTTATCCTTGCAGTAGAGCAGAGGCTTTAAGTGCTGCCATGCCTGCAGAGTAGACATTGGAGTGAGATTGAATTGGCACAAATACATCTGCACATGCTCATGCAGAATTGATCAAAGCAGATTCTGACAACAAACGCTGCAAAAGGTTTGTTCTCTGTAATTATTTGTCTCTTGGTATTGCCTCTTCTGCTACACTTCAGCATGCAGAAAGAGCAAATCCGAAAAAGTCTGACAGAAATAGAGAGGTATCTGGACAGTGTCTGTTGTTGGAAAAATCATATTAAAGGAACACCCTAAATCCATCAGCAGCACTAAGAAAATGAAAGCAATAGTCTTTTCCACAATTGACACATTACAAGTCCAAGTTTAAATTGGCTTCTGCTGCATCTCCATATGGTATAAGAACTGTGATCTCCCACATGGAAAGGAAGAGGCCAGTTACCAAAAAAAATAAGAGGGGAAAAAAAAAAAAAGAAAAGAAGAAAAAAGCAAAAGCCGAAGAATAATACTTGGAAGCATTCAGTCTGGTCTGGAGCCAGCCCTATTCTGTGAAGTCTTCCTTATGCAGACAGTGAGTAACGTGTGCTTAAGATACAATAAAAAAGCATTAATCTGCAGTGGGCTTTTAAGGATATGTTTAGTGTTAGGCATGTGTTATCCTGATTATAGATACATGCGTGCTTAAGTGTTTATGTTAATCAGAATTATGGTTTTAAAAGTGCTTACAAGAACCCAGACATAAATTTATCTTTTCTGCAGAAGGCCACTTCTCCTGCAGCTCATTTTTCTCATTTCCTGGAGCATTTTTCTGTCAAGAGTGTATTTTGTACATAGCCTTGCATCGTCTGAGTATGTGCATGGTATCTTGAATCCTTGGTGTGAGCATCACAGCATTGCCTCTCCTTTGTCCTGACTGCAGTTCCAGTAGGAGATTGTAAATGCACAGGAGGAATGCAAATAGGTGCATTAAACTTGTATCAAAAATTAATTTAAGATTCTGTAGCTAAACATCAATTAAATATTCTAAATTGAACTTGAAAGACAAAACCGTGTTAGCATTGTAACCAGCTTTATTTTAGTTAACTGCATTTAAAGTTCTTGAGCCATTCCTAGATTAGATGTTCTCAGTTTTAAGTAATGCCACTAAAAACTGTTGGAGGCTCACAGCACCCACTGGGTGTTGATGTTCCCATGTTCCAGAGGAGCACTTGGTGCCCGTGGGATTCTGCTCACGCAGGAGCAACAGAGGTATCAGTTTGCATTACAGGAGATCTGGTGCATTCCTTAGCTCATGGTGTTATGTGAATTTGCCAGCTACCATGTCATCTATCTGCCAGCAGCCACACAGAATATCAGACTGATATCTTAGGGAGCACTCGGGCTTCAGAGGAGGAATACTATACACTGCAGCAATTGTTTTGCACCTTTCTCATTGTTCTTACTTCATTGCTGCACAGCTGATGGTAGACTCCTACTCTTTGTGACTCAGAGATTTAGGTGTTGACCTGATAAAGCTGGAGATAATTTAGTAGAGGCCGGGTGAACAAGCAGCTCAGGTTAGGTTCTGTGGGAAAGAAGTTGATCAACAGAATTTTGGAAAGGCTGTTATGACTTGTGACTCAAAGCTGTAAGATTGGTCCAAAGGCTGTTAATGTCCTTACAGAGCATTTTCAGTGCTTTCTGCAAAAGTATGGTGTTATAGGAATTGCAATTAATGTCAAGATCAGCATCCCATTTTTTGGTGGGTGTCATTTGTCCCAGTGACTCAAGGAGATCTGAACTGAATCTGAAATGAAAATTTTCCTTTATATTAAAAAAGAAAAACCAAAAAACAACCCATGTGGTTTATGTAAAAGTTAGATGAGAGAAGTTTTGAGCATGAACACTTAGAAAAAAATTCATTTTAATATTGTGTAGAGACACAAATGCTATCCACTGAAAAAAAGAGATGTATGTTTTCTGTTCTTCTGACCTAGATGTTTGAAGTTCTGCACTGACCTGTAGATGTTGGCTGTGTCACCAGTAGATGGCAATATTGTTCATTCCATATAGTTTCCATATGCTTGGCAAGTCCTACCAAAAGCGTTTCTATGCTGAAAAGACATAATTCTTCACATGTCTTTTAAACCACAGCGTGTGTACATGTTTGACAGGAGGCACTGCATGTTACTAAGAGGGCAGTTTGTCTCAGGTTTTGTTTATTTGCCTTGGACTGTAGAAAAAAATGTCTTTTGATTTCGAGGGATGTGTTATCTGGGTCTGACATAGTCTGTGGTAGATTCAGCCATGTCAGAGGGACAGATTATCTCCTCCAGCTGCTCCCAACCTTCCCTTTGCGGGAGGTTTCTGCCCTTGCAGAGCAGTTTGTATATCCATTCTTTAAATCACATTAGGGAGAGTCATCCTGTTTAAGCAAACCCTGCCAATTTTGCTGGAGGTAAATTAAAGAGAAGTTGCTTCAGCAGCATGGATGAGTAGAGCAGAAATTATGATAAGTGTCTGGGGATAGACAGTCTTCCAGAGGCAGGAGAAGAATCCTCTCACTTACAGGAGAACATCTGTGCCCACTCTGAAGGTCTTGCTCCACAGGGGGATGTCACTTTGGACTCACATTGGTTTTCTTCTAAATTCAGTGTTGATTTTCAAGCAGAGGTGAGCAAACATAAGCACTACCTGACTGTTTGGAGCAAACCTACAGCAAGTTAGTGAAAGCTCTGCTCGCTCAGGAGCTTGTAACACAAGGCCTGATGATCACTGTTATGATTACATGACATGGGGTTGGAAAAAAGCTGCAGGTCAAGAGTTTTGAAGTAGTGCTCTCTATTTGAGAAACAGAAACAATATTTACCTAACTGGGTAAATATTGAAAAGGTAGGGGAAGTTTTTGCATTAGGTGCATATTGCATGCTCTCTAATATCCATGAGTCTTTCTTAACCCCTAGGCTTTCTGCTTACTTAAATTTTCTGTAAAACAGCATGAGAACTGTCCTCCTCATTTATTTCTATTTCTTTTTATGTTTTGATCTCACTCACGTTGTTCAAGAATGTCTTGGGTAGAATGATCATAACTAGGAGTAAGACAAGCTACAAAAATAGGAATGTTCTTTCATATTAAATTATGTGGTTTTGCATACCTAGGGGAGCAGCCTCAGTTTTATTTTCTTAATTTTAATTTTTCTTCAAAACTGAAATGGAACCCAGGACACAGACTGAAGTGATTCAGTAGCTTTTCACCTTTATATAATAGCAATAAATCATGTTCCAGTTCAAAAGGAAGGAGCTTTGGTGAGCTCGTATCAATGAGTTTGTATTTTCTGTTCTTTGAGCAGGTTGGATACACGAATAGCAAGAAGATGGCTGTTTAGGATTAAGATTTATCACTAGAATTACCTGGAGAGAGGTCTAATATCTGCAAACCGAGTGAATTAACTTTCTGTTATGTTGTATGTTACATCTGGTAGCATTTGCTAATCCCACAGGTTTTACAGCTCCAAGATGCGTTGCAAATTTTGAAATTAAAAATTGACACCCATCTTTGCAGGTTGCCATAGTTAGGATACTGAGTGAACTTGCAGAACTGCTGCAGCATCAAGGCTTTCATTCTCTTTGAGAGTCATTTTGATTTTGGCAACTCTGTGTTGGTTAGGAGTTCTGTTTCTGACAGTGCCATCATATCACTGTGACTCTTAGATAAATCACTTAGGCTCTGGTTTTTTTCCATTCTCCTTAAGAAAATGAGAAGATAAAATATATGCATATATATCTATAAAGTAATTTGAAAATTTTAATTGGAAAATACTTTCTAGTATAAGGTGCAAAGATCAGTCTTTAGTAGTAATAGTTGCATGTAAGTATATTATCAAAGATTAAACTTACTTACTGTCCCTGTGTAGAAGACTTTACAGCTTCATTCTCTAAGTACTGATATTTAATAGTGGTCTGATTTCTGTAATAAGATGCTCTTGTCCTAAGATCATGTGCCTATCAGATAGATTTAATCACTCTTGAATCCATTGCTGCAATCTCAAATTGGATGGAAGACCTTTTAATCTGAAAATAGACCATATAGGTGGTTCTGAGCCGGAGTTTTACATCAGTGTATCCATCTCCAGCAGTCTTTGTGCCTGTTGCCAACTTCTCTGCAGTTTTCATTGTCTCCATTCCCATAGAATGAAGTGGGTAGGTTTAATTGAGGACTTTATTTTTGTATGGGCAGGTAATCTCACCTCGGCGCATTCCTGCCACTGTGACTCCCACCCTGCTGATGTCCCCGATGGTGTTCACTCAGTCCACACCTGCTCCACCAAAAGCCAGTGACAGTGGGCGGTTGGCAGGGGCCAGCCAAGACCCTGCTGCCAGCTCTGCCAACCTTCTCCTGCCCCTGCCAACCCCAGAGCCAGCTGTGGCCAGCAGCACCTCCATGACAAAGATGCAGCTGCAGGAAACACTTCTACACCTGATCCAGGTAAAGTGCCAGGGGTTCTCCCACTTTGCATAAAATCCGGATGCCCATTTTGGTATAAGCACCTCTGATCAGTTGTGTCTGTCTAGAGGCTGAATGAATAATTAAAATATATGTTGGAAGTTGTGCTCCCTGTGGCTGCCTAATAACAAGGCACCATGACATAGGCTGGGGATGTGAGAGCTTCTGCTTGCACACTGGTGGTTCAACTGCATTTTGATTAATGTGTCTGATTTTGGGTTCAGGAAAGATAATAATTTTGATGGAAAAGAACAAAATGAATGAAAGCTTTGTAAGGTCAGCCTATGAGCCAGAGAGATATCTATTATATTTTTAGCTAAGGATAAATAGTGGGTGATTATCCCAGCTGCCAAAAATTTCAGAGATGCGTATAAGCAGCAAGAGGAATTCAAAAGGGAAATTAAAATTGCAGGATGAGTGTGAGCAACTTTAAACTATGGGTTAGATAACATGAATATATACTAGTTCAGCTTAGCATTTGGACTGGAGGATGACAGTGAATAAAATTCCTTTTGCTGCAGTTTTTCAGGTTTAATTGTGACAAAGCATTAACAACATTATGAGATGCTTGCTTACTGCTCTGGGATGATGCATAATTATGAATATTTTTTTTCCTTAACTTGCCATGTGATGAATATCTGAGGAGTAGAAGTTGAGGAGACATTACATAACTAAAGACCTGGCTACAAAACACAAGACACAGAGACACAGGTTAAGGGTCTACTTTGTAGGCCAAAACTATGTGCCTGTATGGCTTTGGAATAAAATCAGAAGTTGTTATTGGAATGTTGAAGTTACTTAAAATGCTATTTATATTATAGATCCAGAAAGAAAATAGTATCTTTAACAAATTAGAGGCTTTTCTCATTTTTGCCTGTATTTTTATTTTGGGATTAAAAACAAAATCTCATTATCCTATCTTTACATACTTTGACTATCTGGATAGTATATAGAAAATTAAAAAGGAAACTAGTCAAGGAAAATTGGGTTTTACCCTCTGTAACTCTGTACTTGTAAAATATATATTTAACCCTGCTTGTCTTGGTGGTAGTTAGGATTAACTGAGTTACCTGGAAATTATTTACTGCCAATTTGTTAGCTGTCATTTTCCATTATATAAAACAACAATCTTGGATGCTCCTGATTTTCCATAAATATCATCTTGATTGTAATTATCCTCATATGTTTATGTGAGCTACTTATAATATTCTTTCTTAATGTGGGTTGACTCATTCTTGCAAATTGTTCTTCAGAAGGAAAAAGTTAAGCAGCAGAGCAAAAGGAGCAGCATCTGTTAGGAGTGTTAAGCCTAAAAGAGCTAAACAAGATGCAAGGATTTGCCCAGGTAGGATTTAGTGTAGGAACAAGACCCAGGGTGTTTCTCTGTTCCTTTAGATGTGCTTGGAATTCTGACTGACCTGATGGAGGACACAGTTTAAGGAAATCCCTAGGTCAGTGCTGGTAAAGAGAAGGAATTACAGGGTTGTATTGTCACTGGGTTATCATGCAAGAATAAATCCATGATAAGACTGGAAAACCTATTCTCTGTGTCCTCATTGCTACTTGCTGACATACAGTCACATCCAGTTCTTGTAAGGCTGCTGACAAGGCTGGGAAATAATACGTATTTTTATGTAAAGGAAATAGCCTTCCTATGGCTGGCTCTTTAAAACAGAGTAAGGCTGAAAAGTATCTGGTCCATAAAATGGAATAAATGACCTTCTAATCTCTTTACTCCAAGTGCCTATCCAGCTAACAACTACCTGTTTTGTTTTTTTCAGAATGATGACAACTTCTTAAATATTATTTACGAAGCGTATCTCTTCAGTGTGAGAAAGGCAGCAATGAAGAAGTCTATGTGAAAGATGATTTTTTTTTTTTAATTCAATTTCCATTGCTTCCTGAACTCCAGGAAAAAAAGATTTCGAAATTTTCAAGTATGTTTATGTTTGAAGAAGTGAATGGTCTTGGGCATGTTGCATACACGTGGATTTTGCACGTTGGCAAAGACATGCTGTACTGAGGAAAAAAAGAGTGGAAATGGATTGTGCCTTTAGCAAGGGGAACGTCACAATACTGGAGACTTAATCACAAAATATCTTAAATTATTTTTCTTAATCTTGATCCACGCTTAGAATTGGTTTCCCTGCATAAGGACTCAGTTCTCGGGATCCAGTTTCCCTTTTTCTACTTGCAGTGTGGTCATTCATTGACTGGGCATTTTTGTCCTGGGTTTTCCCTGAGCCGTCCTGTGCAGCTGTCCCGGTGAACGTGCCCATCCCTGACCACATGGTGGCAATGTTGGACTATTTTTAGGAACGGGTGAAAATCCGGGTGAAATCATGGAACGGAAAGTCTCGGGAAGATTGATCATCGTACTTAGTTGTCTGCAAAGCAGTTTAGATGAAGTGTCATGACTTCCCCCCAAATTTTTGTAGAAAAATCTTTTTCTATTTTGACAAGACTATTTTTAGCTAGGTGTAGAAGTGGGATTCTGCAGGTGTTCTGAGGAATTGTGGGGGGGGTGGGTTTGTGAATGTACTTGCTATCACATAGCTCTGGGGTTGCACTGGATTCATGTTTCTATTATTCCAGGCCCAATCTGCATTATTATAAGCAATGTGAAAATTTGCTAAGGGGAAGGCTACCTGGTGTAAAAATCCTATTAAATTTTTTTTAGTGTGTTCCTGGAGCACAGTGATTTCATTGATCCATTTCTTAAGAAAATAAAAAGGATAATCCCTACTGTGTGTTGAGTTCATTTTATTGTACCATGGACTATGTATTTAGGATTGCTGGGTCTCTTGTTTGTATGACTTTAAAAGGTTTTTATGCTTGTCAAGAAGACACATGAGATCTTAAATCAATTAGAATAAATGACTGAAATAATTTTTCACTAGCATCTGCTGCTGAAGTGCCAGTTTACTACACTTTAGGAACACACAGTTGTTGCTGAAGAGGCATTTCTTTTGTGGGCGCAGAGAACCCAAACTGCAAGCCATGAGTGATTCTACAATCTTCTTTACTGTGGGCATTGATGTAGGCACAACTCATTAGCCTCATCTGTGAAAGTTCTTCATGTAAATTTGGCTGCAGGTTTCAATTAGTGCAGTTGTAATGATTCAAACAGTTGCTCCTGCCCCCATACCCATGCAAGGATGGGGGGGAATTTACTCTCTTTCTTTGGGAAAGGCTCTAAATCAATAGTAAAAAATAAAGTCAAGAGCTATTTTCTTTATTAACATAAGCCAATAACCTCAAGAGACTCGTGCCCACAAAGCTGCCAGACTTTCCCTTCACTAAGTAACTGGCAGACAGCAAGTCCTACTCTAGTTCCATTTTATTACCAAACTGCTTACAAATCTTGCAGATTCAGTGAAATGAACATGCTGAGCAGATACCAGGAAAAGCAGACTTCAGAGATAGCAAGGCCTAATTCTAATCCTGCAGCCTTTGTCATTTATGTGGCCATATAATTTGTGGGATTCTACTGAGTTAATTGGTATTATTTCTGAATGAACTGGTGTGGAAGAAATTGCAGTTTACACAAAAGGGTTTGAAAGTAAATACATGCCTAATTGGTGTCTGTGATGTTGGATTATCTGAGAGTGCAATTTAAAGATGATGGGGACACATAGTTAATACCTCATTTGACATATAGAACTTCTTTAATTGGTGGCTAAAAATAATCCTTAAGCATTTCAAGCTGTGTTTCTGATAGGTTTTCTACTCGTGGGGGAAAACATTTTTATTTACAAAAAGGCAAGTAGAAATTTTAAAAACCTCTTTATTTATTGCTTTTCAGAGCAATTTACAAAAATTAAAGGCATATTTTTTAAAACATCTGTTAACTCTTGATGCCTATGACAACTGTAGCATTGGCATTACACTTGACAAGCTGAGGCTTAAAGCAGACAAGGATTGAGCTAATTCAGGGTTTCTTTTCACTGCCCTCTCTTCTGGTTACATCTACACCAAGTACCCCTGGCAGAGTTGGATTGCTCTCACTGTATTATGCTGTAAGGGATTTCTGAGATTGTTCATGAGCCATAAACTTGCCTCTTGTGGAAAGTAGCTGCTAAAGAAGGGAGGTGCTGTTTTAGCTCACTGTCATGCTTACCTAGAACAACAGCGATAAGAGAATAGAACAAACTCAGAAAGAAACTCTGAATTTTATGAGAAGGAACAGAAGAGGAGTAGTGAGAGAATTCTGTTGAGAAATAAAGACAAACTTCATGTTTAGGTTTCCATCTTAGATGGCAGGATCTGCTTCTTCAGGTCCATTTGGGAACTGAAGACTGAGCGTGGAGTGTAAAACTGAGCTGTGCCCCTTTCTCTCTTCTTTCTACTACAAACTGAAGTATCTGTCTCAGAAAAAGGCTTTTTCCAGAAATATAGTCAGAGACTTCCAGTACTGTGGAAACCTGGAGGATTCTCACTTAATACTGAAAACCTAATCTCTGCCTTGTGGATTTTTAGCAGGTTTGTATCAGCTGGTGCTGTCTCTGTGCAGCCAGATCTGTGTGTGACACCAAAAAGGTTATTTTGGGTTTGATAGATCCCCTCTGAATACAGTAGTTGTGAACAGTCTATTTTATTTTATTTTTTTACTACATGGTTGGAGCTCTTAAGGTAACAAGGCCTTTTGAGAAGAAAAGGGTGCAGCAGTTGGGATTGCCTTACTTTGGGCCTGTTTTTTTACCTGTATAAGGAAAAAAGGTAGCAAGCAGAAAATTGGAAAGTGTGTAAGGATCCCATTAACTGCTTTAAATGATTCCACAGAATGTATATGTAATATTTTTAGTGTCTGTGTATTTCTTAATATAGTGCTTGCTTTGGGTTGGTTGGTTTGGTTGGTTTTTTATTTATTTCCAGTAGAATTAAATAACTTGTATATTGTGGCTTAGCAGGAATTCCAGAAGTTGCAGCGGTGCTTTTATTCATTAATCCCAGATTCAGCCTTGAATTGATATTACTTTTCAGTGTAGTTCCACTTAACCACTGTCCACTTGCTCAGAAAATTCCACACCTTTAAAACTAGAGTGAGAAATCAAGGAGTAGAAAGCCAGTGAAAACACTGAAGCATAATTTCTGTCAGTGTTTATCATGGAAATCCATAATATTCATTGAAGGAATCCAAGTATTTTCTCACAGAAAATTCAAACCCTCAGTATGATTTTTATTCAGTAGTGCTCTGTTGCTCCTCTGTTTACTCCTCCTCGTAGCTGCAAAGGTTACAGACCGTTCAGAGGCTGTAACGAGGTTCTTTTAAAGCATTACTTCGAAGGCAAGATTAAGGCAAAAAACTCCAAATGTTAGGTCTCAAACAGACAATTAACTTTATTTGTAACAATAAGTAACGGTAAAAGCGAGGAGGGGGAGAAGAAGAGGGAGAGATAAGGAAAAGGAAAGGCTACAAAGCACCACCAGTGAGGGAACCGGGTGTAGTCAGCTCCAGGGAACTGGAGGTGTGGTCAGTCAGCTCCAGGCAGTCAGGGAAGGACCGCTGGAGAGAAGCACGTGGTGAGCAGCCTGAATCCAAGAGAAGCAGGAGACGCAGGCAGGTGGGACACGAGCAGGAATGGAGGCAGGCAGGACGGAGCGAGGAGTGGGGCCAGGAGACCCTGGGTAACACCGACTGGGCTGGACCAGTCAACAGCGCTGGGCACTGCCTTAAATCCCCCCCGGGGGACGCTCACTGGCCAGCTTGGCTCCGGGCAGATCTCTTCACGATGTCCATTGGGGATGCTGCTGCTATCCAGGCGGGCTGGCTCTGCCAAGGCGGGAAAATGGAGCACCTTTCTGTTGTAGACTCTCCAGGGTGCCAGCGAGCAGTGCAAAATGCCCCCCTAGGTCGATGAAGACAGCCCTGCTAAAAGCTAAAGTCGGTGTCCCCCATTATGTTCGGTCGCCTCCAAAACTTAACCTTGGCAAGTCCCTCAGCTGATGGAAGAGGCTCCGTTAGTGTGAAGTGGTTAAACGCCTTAAATGCCGCTTGTGCAACTTTAAAGGGCTTCGAAGAAGCCTTGCCCAAGGCCTTTAATTGCCCCATTAACACCTCTGGCGGCCAGTTATCAGTTGTTCATTACACCAATGTCAATGTAAAAACAAAGAAGCCAGTTAGAGATGGAACAATCTCTTACAAATGGGAGTAATTAAGATGGTGCGGCAAAATAAAATTTTCCAGGAGCAGGATGCAGCTGAACAGGCAGGATGCTTCATCTCCTCTGACAGCCTATTTAGAACGTGTTGAGCTCTGATTTTCAGTCATAAAAGTGGAGGGGATTGGAGATATCTTAGTCCCTTTAGGACACATTAAAATCATGGTTCAATATATTAGCAAACTTGGAGATCTTTGCTGAGGAAAAGGCAAAATTAAAAGATATTTTTCAGTAAGTACAAAAAATTTGGGGGATGAGGGAAAACCCGGACTGGATTTTTCCAAAGTACGGAATAGAAAAAAACCCGGACTGGATTTTTCCAAATTATGGAAAACCCAGACTGGATTTTTCCAGAGTACAGAATGGGGAAAAAAAACTGGACTGGATTTTTCCAAAGTAAGGAATGGGGGGGAAACCCAGACTGGATTTCAAAAAAAAAGAAAAAAAGAAGAGTTGGACTTGATGATCTCAGAGGTCCTTTCCAACCTGGCTGATTCTATGATTCTGTGAAAATGTTATGAGAAGGCAGCTTTACCCAGGGAGATCCATGACACCTAGAAACAGGCAAAATTTTAGGCCTGGAGATGAATAATGTACTAAAAAATTAATTCTCAGTCAACTTCTAGTAAACTTTACTGCTAATTCTGATGACTTTTAAGAGACTCTTCCAAGTCCTTGCCTTTTCCAAAGTGCTGTGAATTTTTCTAACAAGCGTCTTCTGGCCTTTAGATATAAATCTGTGCACAGCTGAGTTGGAAATATAGGAGGAGGGAGCTTGGCATATATACAAGCAGCAAGTGGAAAATGGGGTTCTGCAAGACACTGAAGAAGCAAAGGTTGTAGCCCATCCCAGCTACCCACTCCTGGCTGCTCATCCCTGCTCCCACACTAGTCTTTCCTGCCTTTTGCATTAATTTTTCTCCCTTTTTATTTTAAGATGGCTACATGTTGCAGCAGAATTAGTCCGGGCTAAGACTTCCGCCGTGCCAAGGTTGGTTTTAGTGTATTTGAGCTCAGTGGGCAGCAGCCCAGGAGCCTGGATCAGTGTATGGCTGGGATGTGCAGGGGTTAAGTAGGGGGCATGTGGGGAGAGGAAAGTGAGGCAGGAGATGTGAGCTGTGCTACTGCCTTAAACTGATTGAAGCTTTTGTGAAACTGGGGCCTCTTCGCTGACACTGAGACTTGGATGGTGGCACCAAGACCAAACTGTGACTTTGTTGTGTCCCCTACCTTGGCTGTCTGTGGAAATCCTTGGGAATGTTCGCAGATACCCTCACAAAGGGTAACTACAGACCATGAGCCTGATCTCACCGCAGACCAAGCAGAAAGACAGGGGCCTTTTGAGGGCAAGTCTCAGCACAAACCTAATTTAGCTTGGGAGATTAAAGTGTCTGGGCTAAAGTTAGCCTTCCCCACCACCACCATCTTGTACTGACCAGTACTGGCATGACAGCCAGACCCTACCTTTCCTTGGAATAGAGCAGATGTTGGGATGAATATTCCTTTTATTTATTTTTTTTTAATTTAATAGAGGTTGTACCATCAAACCAGGACAGACTGTTCAGATATAAATCTGCCCAGCATGGAAGTGAATGTGAAATGCAGGAACCAGAATTCTTTTGTAGGGGTAGCTGAAAAAAACTACTGAAACAAGCAGGAAATAAGCTCTGGAAAAATAAAGGGGAGAGGGGGGAAAAAAGAAATTTTTAGGTCATTTTAAAGAATAGCTTTTGGAGAAAGCGTGTTCAATATAGGAATGTCTTTACGTTATAGCTGTTGTGGAAAGAATTTGAATTGCAAGCAATCTCCATGCTTCTTCCTTTTAATGGGTGAGCAGCAACATAAAAACTTCCAAAGAATGAATTTAGAATAAACATCTGGTGTACACAACAGGAACTCACTGCACTTTTTTTGAGAGCAGCAGCTTCAGTCATACACGTAATAAAAAAAAAAGAAAAAAATTTTAAACCATTTGGAGCATAGATTAATTAAAAGCCCTTCTAACTACGTTTGTATCCACATTCCACAAAAAGCAAAGTAAGCTCTGAGTTCAGAACAGTGTGTCTGCACAAACACCAGCAGTCACTAAAGGCAGAGGGAAAATCCTTCTGGCGTGTGGTGACTAAACAAAAGTCAAGAAATAGAAAGGATGACATCTAACTATCAGCAAGAGAATATCCTGCTTTCACGCCGTGAGGGAACTCTGGGAGATGATGGCAGTCCTACAGCTGCTGCCACAGAGGGATGCTAATCCCACCCTTAGATCCTACACAAATATTAACGCATTTCTTGCCCAAGTGCTGCCACCCTGCTCCATGGGCTGGATGCAGAGCTGCTGTACTGCCTGGAACTGCTGCAGCACATCTCTCTTACACTCTGTGTCTGCAGGCACAGCCACTCGTGCCGGATCTCTTCACCAATGCTTGAAATCTGCTTCTGAAACAGGCTGAAATGGAGAGAGATATTATTAATATGTCACTTCAGAAACCTACCCACCTGTGGGTTTTGCTTCAGCACTTGCCTGTAAATGCTGTGTTGAGAGAGAGAGGGGAAAGGAGCGTGCAGGCTCTTGGCAGCCCTCCCAGAGCAGGGCTACTCAGGCTGGGAACAAAAGCTCTGTTTTCCTTCATTTTTACTGCTGCTTAGCAGTCTGGCTCACTAACAGCTGCCTTCTTTCTGCTTAGAGCAGTAGCCCCAGACCTACCACTTAGTAAAAGTGCCTGCCTTTCACATTCGTCTAAGGAAAGGTTTTTTAATGCCTGAGGTTCCTCTCTTGGATTCTTATCATGGAAGTCCTGCCTCTCCTCTCCTGGCTTCTCCCGTGGATGCAGTGAGCTATGGCCAAGAGTTTGAATTAGAGGAGCCATCAAGCTGTAGTATCATAACACTGTTCACGAGTTGCACACTTAATGCTTGAAATTTGGCAGCAGAAGTGTAATTCCCACCTTTTTTAGAGATATGTTTACAAGCAGGATCAACTTCTTGTCTCTGCCATCTCTTGTAATACGCCTTTCCCTGCTCCTGTTTGTGCCCCTAAAGGCCAAAATCCAGTGCTTCCAAGCAATCTGTGTCCTCCCTTCTTATCCCCACCCCAATTCCTATAATCACCATCTCCAGTTCCTCCAAAGCAGCTGTGGGGAGATATTGTAACATGTCTCCCCCATTAGCAAGCTCATCACCACAGGGTACCTTCAAGTAGATCACATCCCACCAAAAGTGTGCCACAAATTAGGAATATCTTAACAGTGTCAGCAGGACCACACGAGCTTCATCAAAGGAAGGGTGGAAGGAATGGATAGAAACATGAAGAAGTTAAAGAGTCTCCACCTAACTCCTTTGGCTGAGAGGTGTGAGGAAATGATGGCTGTGCACTCAAGAAAATCCAGTAAGGTCTTCAAGATGATAGTGAATAATTCAAAAGAGAAGCAAAAGCTGGGAATTTTCATTTTAAGGGGCAGAAGTGAAGGCGTGACAATTGGAAGAGAAAGCAGGGAAGATTGAAAAGCACAAATGAAACATTATATTGTTCAGGAAACTTTCACTTCCTTGTATAAAAGCAGAAATTTAGAGAGCATTAAAGTTCAGAACACTAAGCTAATCCCTCACTGCAGGGGGCTGCTAAATCCAGCAGAAAAATGCTCTTCAGTGCCAAGTGCATTGAACAGTCCAATGCCCAAAGATGAAGACAACAAGCACTCATGTCTGAGACATGGGCAGGCCAGCTAAACAGCCCTGGCTTTGCAAAGCAGAGCACTCTGCAAGTGCTGCTGTGCACACCTTGAAGAAACCAGCTTATGAAATGAGAAGATCTCAGAAATAAAACATCAGCTTTGGACGTGACAGAAAGAGAAAAGTCGGGGACTCTTCTTGTCACACCATAACAACCTGCTTAATTGCACTGGTGCTGTGGGGGCAGCTCTGAGCAGACAGATGGTGGGGTGGGGAACATGGGCAGGTTCAGGTACAGAACACAGGGATATAAACACTCTGGTATTTAACCCAAAGTGATATGTTCTTTTTTTAGAACAAGTGATTTCATAATCCACTAAAACATTTTTGGATGAAAACTCTTACATGATTTTAAAGGATTTTTATTTCTTATATATATTTTCTGTGAGTTCAACATTGCTCTAAAAGTGCATTTACACAAATAGCTAGATAGATACAAAGCATCTAGAAGTGCCTTTCATACATATTACCAATGCAAAAGAGAGAAGGAAATACTATCTCCATTTAAAATGGACATGAAGAGTGGTTTGATAATGGATTTATAGAGGTCACAGAAGAAGTCAAGAGGCACAGGCAGAGACTGATGCTCAGTCACGCCTCACTGGGGCTTCACTCCTTTCCCCATCTCTTCGTTTTTGTTTGCAGCCAACTGAGAAATCCCTCAGTCCAGCCCAAAACTGCCCTGTTTCCCAGATGTAGCACTTCATCAGAGATCAGCATGTTGTGTAGGCAGTGAAAACTGGAAAAAGCAAGGAGCAGATAGCAGCAGCCTAGCAACCAAAAAATAGTCCTGACAAATTCGGGATTTCTGATATTATATTTTTTACCTTTACAGGTGTGCTATATCTCCCAGCAGGAATCCCTTCCCCTCTCCCTTCCTCTGCAGCATCCCAGTGGCTGGCATGTGGCAGCCTGGTGTGCCCTGTGCCTGTTGCAGGCCAGGCAAATGAACAAAGCCAGCAGGAATGATCAGAAGAGCGAGAGTGCTTTCATATGCAATTCCTGTATTGATCAAAAAATAAATTACTGTTGCTACAAAATGTACTCTCCCCAGCTGTGCAATAAAGCTGACACTAAAGAGGACAGTTGGTGAAAGTTTCCCATTATCCTTCCTGTCCCATTAACGTCTCCTCTTTCCTCGGCTCTTTGCTCACAGTCTCTGATGTGACTTGAGATGTGCTGCTGACAAAGATGCTGTTGCTCTTCTTCCTTAGAAGTGTTTTTCTCTTGCCAGATGACTGCAGCAGCCTAAAGCCAGCCTTAAAGGTTTTTTGATGGCCTGTCCAGAGGTGAGCAATCGCTACCGGCATTTCAGAAAAGATGGGAATTAACAAAAGGTCCATTTTCAGTGGGAGAGGAAAAGGAAAAACCTTCCATGTGTTAGCTACTCCCCCACAAACGTGAGTTTGCCAGAATAGGGTGGACTATTGAGCTGCTGAGATCTGTTTCTGTCCTTGTCCTTTGCCACCCCAGTCTTTATGCACTGGAGAAATCTCAGGGCCCAGCACAGCACTGCCCAGCAATGCTGAAAACCACTGGATGGTAAAAGATCTTCCTGCCTCCTGCACACAGGATCTCCTCACTTTGTCTCCACAAAGCCCCTGTTCAGAGATTGAGCTGGCTGTGTGCTCTCAAGCGTACTATCTGCATTTGTTTCTACACCTTCTTGGCCCTGAACTGCCATATGCCCAACTTGCAATTTTCTAGAGCTAATAACAATTTTCTACTTGGTTAACATGTGCAGCAGCGTACTCAATCCAGCTAATCTGTGCCCTCTCTGCCAAAAAGCAGGAAAAGGGCTCCATGGCTATTCTAGCCTGTCAGATTTCCTCACCTTCCTAAGCAATCAGTTCTAAGAGTTCTAGTTACATTGATCTTCTCTGCTTCCATCTTCTTCCATACTAGGTGTGTTAGCTTATTTCTTTTTAATCTGTTAGCCCAAGAATGACTAACAACGTGTAGAATTTGAAAGCCTGCTGGAGCCCCTGCAGCATTTTTGGGGGACTGTGAAAGCAGTGAGCTCCTCTCTTTCCCAATCACCCTCAACAGATGTTCGTTTCAGTGCCTGCTCTTTGCTGCTAGAAACTGTCCTTGGAGAGAAAGCTTTGGAAGTAAATAACCTCTCCAGTTGCCAGTTCTGCCTGGGTAGATGAGGAAAGAACAGCTGTTGGTGGATGTGGAAACAGATATCAGGGGGAAAAAATATCAATAGAGCTCTGGAAAACCTCTAGAAGACAAGTAGAAGCTTATGGCTCTTTTAAGATGGTACAAGGCTGACCAGTAACTCAGGGCTGTAACAACAGCCACAGCACAGTTTGAAGGTGCCCCAGGAAAGGACCTATGAAATCCCAGGCACAGTTAGTTTACATCCAGGTGGGGTGAGGAATGCTGTGTCTCTGGCCTTGTGTGCTTCCCAAGTAACCCCAGAGAACCACAGCCAGTCTCAGGAATTCACCTCCTAAACGAGCTGGGGTTTGCAAAGTGGAGGCACACAATGAGTAAGGGGAGTTTGCTGGAGCAGGTGAGCAGGTGGAGTATCCTGGTAGAGGTGGCTGACCCTGTGCCCAGGCAACAGAGAACAGATAACCTTAAGGCTGCACAACAACCTAAGCTGTAAAACTCAGCTGCTGTGTTTGGTCATAGCTTCCCTCCAGCACTGGGCCCCACACGGGGGGGTGACACTCAGAGGCTGGTAGAGTCTTACGTGGCTGGAAAGTGCAGGGGGAAGCCTGAGTGCGCCCTGTCTGACATAATTTAGACTGTGTACACCACTAGTGCTAAAAGGGCAGGTCCCATCACAGTGAGCCACTGCTGCCAAGCCACAGCCACTGAGTCCCAGACGTGGCTGCTCAGCTGGGAGCCCTGACCTGGCCTGCAGTGGAAATGTCACCTACATCTGCCCAGGGCTCTCCTGAGTCACAACACCAACAGCACGATGGATTCCCCATGGTGGCAGAGGCTGCTGTCCCTCTCCCTCCCAACTGGGTGCAGCTCTCACGTGCCCTGCGAGAGCAACCACAGGGACCTGCCCTTTCCAACCAGCTCCAAGGTCGGCATTGCTGGAGCAGCTTTGCTGACTCCATCCATCATGGTCTCTCGGGTGTGGTCTTCAATTCTTGCAACATGCTTTGTAAATGGATGAAGACATTGAGTGTCTTGAGACAATGGCTGTTGTAAGGGTTCAGAAGTACTCCACTGGGGTTACAAACATGCAAGCTGCAACATCACTGCCTGCTATGGCACTTTGGCCCCCACACAGCCATAAAATAGCTTAGTGGCTATCAAAGTGTGACACGGTACAGTGAAGCACCAGAAGAGCCAGATAATGCTTTTTTTGTTTCCAGGGGAATTATAGGCCTGGGGAGCAGAGTAGATCTAGGTTTAAACCGCAGTTGTAGAAGGGAATCACTCCAAACTGAGAATGCCAATTAACTCCAGCATCGCTTGAACGAATTAAGCTGAGGTCAGAGCTGCAGCAAGCAACCATCACTAATGAGCTTTCAGCGCCGCTCTGCCTACTTTATGCACATCAGATTTCCGGTGAAGGAATCCCTCAGGGCACAACTGTTTGGCTTCTGTCTGAAACTTCAGGAGCCTCTGGCTCAGAAAGACATTAACTTCAGCCTTGACACTGCACTAATCAGAAGGCTGGAGCTGGAGCACTGCTTTAGCAAATGGCAGATGATTTTAGGCAGACATCACAACTTGGAATATAAATTTTCTTTCTTACAATAAAAAATGTATAAATGTTTATTTATTTTATTAAAATTTTATATTTAAGCTTTATATTTATTAAATATTTATTTATCTATACCTCTGGTAATCCTCAATTCCACTTTTGTCACGAACAGTGAATGCAGTTCTTAGTTTTATCTCAAGCATGCTGCAGAATGCTCTGTCCCCATCCCAAGCAAATGGTTTTCTGAGCTCTCCCTGTCTCTCTACTGCCTGTCCCACGTGCTGCCCAGATGCTGACAACAGCAGGAGGAAGCAGAAGAAGCGCCACTGCTAGAAACTGAGTTTTTCAGACACATACTTTGCACGATGTTACACGTTCCAGCGTGAGAGAGATTATTTGCTCTCAAAACATATGTGCCCAGACCAAGCTAAATCCTTGAGAGACCTTGTTTCCTGGGGTGGGGATTGATGTTCTCCTTAGCCAGCACCCCTGTTGGCAGGAGATGGCTGTAACCTGGAGAGACCTCACCCACCGCAGGGGGCTACTGGCTCTGTCATCCCGTGCCGATGGGGATTAAAAAAACACAAACAAAAAATGCCGGCAGAAAACACACCGGTTTGCTTCCTCAGCTCATTTGTGCTCCTTGAAGGAAATCAAAGAAGGCATTTAATGATCCTTCTGGGCGCAACATGATTTGTATCTTCATCCTTCCAGGGCAGGCTCGCAGCGCAAAAACCCCTGGGGTGGAGGGGAAATCTGTTTGAAAGCTGCTCGGCGAGAGAGATGCTGTCAGATGTTGAAGGGAGGAAGAATGAGCGCGTGTTATGGAAGTTGGCAGGTGACGGAGCTAATTACGGGCTCGGAGGCAATTTAGGGTGACGGGGAGTGACTTGAATTGTAACCAGAGGTTAAAAGAGTTTAAAAGGAGGCAGAGCCCGTGCTGCTGTGCTTGGACGGGTGAACACCGTTCCCCGTCAGCCCGCTGAGCAGCCGGAGGTCAGGGAAGCACCTTTCACACTCGGTACAGACTAATTTCGGAGCAAAACACAAGCTGCTGCAAAATGGTGTTAATTGGATGTGGAAAGCCTTGCGGAGCCTTCCCCCACCTCTTCTTCAAATCTGTCAGGTTTTTTTTTAATAACAATTGATGGTTGCCTAAAATCACAAAACATGTTTTCATTAATATTCATGAAAAAATGGACTGTTTTTATCTACACCTACATCAATGTGTGGTAAAATGTATCCAAAGCCCAGCTTTTATCTTTAATCACACTGAAAATGATCGCCTCTGATTTTTGTGGGGAAAAAAGTTTTCAAAGCAGAAAAGCATGAAAAGCTATAATTTCTGACCTAGAATTTTGGCAAAGCCGCTCCCTTCTGTGAAATCAAAAGGAAGGCAGAAAAAAAATAAGACTTTTAAGATTTTTTAATTGAGTTCTGAATATTCCAGAAATTCCGATGTGCATTTCCACAATAGCTCTTGCCTGAACACTCGGTATCAGCAACAGAACAAATAAAATTGTCAGGACACCTTCGAAAGGTTAAAAAAAAAAAGAAAAAAAGTCTTTCTGCCTAGACATTGCCCTTTATTTATGCTCTGGTAGCGTGCAGCAGCTTCCCCAGGGATCAGGCACAACTGCTGTCCGTGCCATGCAAACCCACAGACGCAGAGCCCGTGGCCCACAGACACTTCACTGGGGATAGTCAGCTCATCGGTACTGATGCCATTTCTCCTGACAGGCAGATGTTTAACGCCTGGATCACTACAAAGAGGTCTGCAGAATGCTGCAGCCCAGCTCCACTGGCTCCCTGATCCACCCCTATTGCCAGGGAACAGATAAAACCACGCTGTGGGCTCAGTCCAACCCCATGTAAACTGACAGTGTGATCCAAATAAATCAGGGGAGGGGAGGGGAGTGGATGGGTTGGTTGTTTTGCCCCAGTAGATCACTTGCCAAGTGAGAAGAGGGTCATTTGTCTTTGAGGTTCTGCTGCCTCCTTCTGTAAGAGCTCATAGAATTAGACAATACCCTGTATTTCCAAAATACCCTACAGCCATTACCTAATAAATCCTTATCAGCAAATTCGTGAGGCAGTAACATCAAACCACAAAGGCAGGTAAATCGTCTCTGCACCCCCCACACCTGCTGACCCTGACAGGGGAACACATGGGAGGACGGACCCTCCTTCTTTCTAGCCCAGCCAGGTTGGAGAAACTCTCATTTGGCCCAAATACCTCTGTCCTGATAACCTTGCAAAACTCTGAATCCTTACACACTGAGTAGAGAGAAGGAGGTATCTGTCGTGTGTTCCCTGAATAGGGTCGTGGCATCACACGTTTAATAAGAAGGATTTGGTAACATAGATGATGTTGCTAGATGTGCACTGAGTCGAGTGTCTTTGCAGCATAGAGACTAACAGAATGAGTAGTATAATTTATTTGGTCACTTGATGCAACACGGTTCCTGGGACTCCCTACAAAGCAAAGCCTCCTCCTGCGAAAAAGCTGGTTTAGTGCAACCAGTTTATTACAAAAGTCTTTAATCTCTTTAAAATGGGGTTTCCCTTCCTCTTAATCAAGTTCCTTCAGGTGGACTTGAAATGGAAAAAATTAAGTTTAACCCTTTGGTAGTGGAGAGATAAGGATGACTTTCACTCTGGGTGCTTTTGTGGCATCACCCAGGAAAGCTACATTTTGCTCAGAGTTCTCCCCAAACAGAACATCTGCTTTCGCTTACTTTTCCTTTTTTTATTTTCAATTGATTCTTCTTTTTCTTGCTTTGGGTTCAGAGGTGGTGGAAAGGTGCTTCAGTGCTCTTTGTTTCCTATGCATTCTGCTCTCTCTTGGTGTCTCCCTCTGTGCCCTCAATTTCCTGCTGCTCAGAACGCTGTGTCTGATGAGGGTTTAAAATGCTGCTAGCAAAAACAAATTTAAAAAAACACTCATTTCATCTTGGAGTATTTAAACAAGTCTAAATTTAGAGCGAAGCTGTGGAAAAAAAATAAAAAGGAAAGAAAGCAAAGTAACCAGCCGAAGGCATTAATTAACATGACACCTATGTGGCTGCTTCTATAAACTACAGGGAGAGCACGTGGCTTGCAGATGAATGGGTCTGCAGGCAGATATTTACTGAGCACACGGGTGGAATGTGGGGTCTAGAAGGATGCACGTGGTCCAAGTCATCCTGCTGATGCCTCGTGATGCTCTGCAGGTCAGACATTCATGAATTATTTACTGCCTCTGAGGCAACCTGAAACGAGTCAGTGGTGTAATACTTGCCTACATGCCAGCCAGGGTACCTGTACATTCCCCTGCATAACCCCCCTGTGTTACACTAGGGGTGACTCTGTACTGCCCTACAGAGATTCTAGTGACTTATCAGGTATTCAGGTATTAGGTGCATTCCCATGGTAAATAGGCTTTTGTGTGCCTTCTCTGTGCAGTCATATCAGGATCTCCTTATGACCACTGGCACTCATCAGCCCAGTCTCCAGCGGCAGAAGAACCCTTCCATGCAGAGCTGCAAACTGTATCAAGCATTTCCCCTGCGCCTGGAAGGTGTTAAGAGCAGCTAATTTAACCCAAAACACACCCACCGGGGTTGCAGTGAGGAAGAGGCACTCAAAGAGGCTGTGCTCACCCAGCACCACACGGTGATGAAGGTCTGTCAGGTCTCACCATTCCAAATGTCCCAGATCTCAGGTGCTGCCAGTCACGCGGCCAACAGAGTCCTTGGCCAGACAGCATCTCCCTGCCTCATTCCAGCTTCTCTGGGGCCAGCTGGGGTTGTGCAGGCCCTGATGTGACCAAACAGGGTGGGAGGGCAGCGCTCAGCAGCAGGGACCCCTCCCCAGCCCCCAGCCTGCATCCTGCCTGCAGTGCCAGCACTGGTGCAGAAGCACCTCCTTCCCCATCCCCACTCAGCGATCAAATCCACACCTCTGCAAACTCAGCCTGCGAGTGCTGACTCTCCACAGCTCTGCAACCTGATCAGAAGAGGTTTGCATGCCCAGCCAGTAAAACCATGACTGAAAGTGCTTTTCCATCACTGCTTCTGGCAAGGGCCCCCTCCTCCTGGCAGCTGCTGAGACGGGGAGTTCGGATTCTCTGGTATTGGCAAAACACTACACGTCTGCTTTCCAAACCACACAGAGGAACAGTTAAACCTACTCAGACAAGCCAGAGACATTGTCCTCATATCTCCTCAACAGGACACAAGCTCAAACACTGGTGACAGAGCAGTTTCCTATGCAGAATATTTGACCAGAACAGAAAGGAGCTTTTGTACCCAGATACTCATCTAAGGAGTTGTGTCAAGAGACAACGAGAGGCACAAGATTATGATCTCAGATAAATGCATCTGCTGTGAACAAGACTGCATAGTTTATTCCCATCATGCCTTGGTTTAAGTTATTCAAAATCAAAGCAAATTAGTCTTATTAAGCGATTATCTCCCAAATGTTTTTAGTTCAGGATCATGATGGAGCAAAGACTTGCCTTGAGGTGTGCAGTGGCAGCAAGCACACAGCAAGAGTGCAGTGTCTCCAGAAGGGAAAATCAAATCAGTGCTGATCTCTTGCAACCTCTTCCCCAGTCCTGATGGTACAAAATGGTGCAAAAAGGTCTATGGTGCAAAAAGGACCCTGATGTTTGCTCTGTGTGAGTCCTGAGACACTGCTCCAGAGTACCCAGAAAATAGGAGGGACAGCCCTGCCTCACTGCATGGGCCATCTGGGAGAGCAGTACTACGGATGCCATGGGGAAGAGGTGTCTCTGTTGACCAGCATCAGCCCAATAAACCTGCTGGCAACAAGAGTAGTAACTTCACTATGAGCTTGGTACTTGAGGAGCTGAGACACTGTCCCATCTGCTCGTCATCTCCGTGAAGCTGCATGATCTTCTCTTTGCTGTGCTCAAGGTTGTTGCCATATCCCCTATTCCAAATGTCTTTCTAACAGAGACACTTGGCTGCTACAGAATGTGGCTTATTGACCACTAGTGCATGGAGAGAGGTTGCCTCAAGAGGTTATGCCATGCCTGGCATCTTTCTAATCAGCTTTCTCAGAGGTATTTAAAAGAGGTGTCGATGTGGTGCTTAGGGATGTGGTTTAGTGCTTGACTTGGCAGTGTAAATTAATGGTTGGACTGTATGATCTTGAAGGTCTTTTCCAACCTTAATTATTCTACGATTCTACTCTATGATTCCATGACACTCAGTGTAGATTCCCCTTTCTTCATTTTGCCTTCTTTTCCTTGTATTTATCCCACTGTAAGACTACACTTCTTAACCAGTGTTCTGATGTTATTTGTTCTTTTGCTAATCTTAACATTTGCCAGTATCTTCTCATAACATGATAATCCAAACTGAACTCGGGTTCTAGTCAAACCAGAAATAAATAGAGCTGGTAAATTTTCCTTGTGCCTGTGAACACAGCACAAAATCACACTGGCATTTCTTTTTATTTCCTCATGGTTTTGCAAATGTAGCTCTAAATTGCTGTACTTGCTCATCTCATATCTCTTGCAGCCTTAAATTCCCACTCCTTGTTATGTATTTGCTTTCATTCTTTCTCACAGGATTAATTTTCTTTTTCCCCAGTCAGATCCTGCCATTGTTTATCTCCTTCCCGTGCTCCAACTGTGCTTACACACTGTGGTGGCTGAGCTCTGCAGAAGTAACTGGATGCACACTAATCCCATTAAGGGCCCTCCAGGCACCTGGGGTTTTCAGTTTTCAGTGCTATTTTCATTTAATCTTCAAATCTTACTTCCTTGCAATTTTAGATCATTAAGGGGTTAAGTGAGATATATCCAGTAAATGAGATAAATCCAAATAAAGGGATTTAGATCTCCCAGTTCAGCGTGTTCCTGTGTCTCACTGTCTTTTCTATCAATGTTCCAGGGGTTTCCAAACACACCCAGACAAGGGCTCTTGCCAGAACCCATCTGGATTAAACTGGGTCCCAGCTGCAAATAGCACACAGTGGCTGGGAGGGTTAGTGAAAAGATCCTGCAAAAATCACTCACAATAACTATTTATATGGCTCCCTGAAAAGTGGAAAGAAAATGCAATCTAAAATGTTGATACTCCTGCTTTCAGATCTCATTTTAGATTTATTTTTTTTTTCAGAATGCGAATTTTTATCATCTCTTCCTTGAAGTATCCAGACAGGGAAGCCTGCCAGCCTGGATGCTACCCCTCATTTGTAATCCTGGTAAACACAGACAAATGGAACCTTGATTGTCAGTGTTCCCAGCTCCTCTAAGAGCAATCTTCTCTTCTTTTCAGGCTGCAGAGGAAGAATAAGGCAGCAGAAGCCCAGCCCTGTGGCCCCCAGCATGAGGCTGAACTCAGGGGAAGGGTAATCAGCTCCCTCTGTTCCCATGGGGGCACATTGTCTGCAATTTCTGGGAGGAAATACGTTTCTCTGTACTGCTCTCGCCTACAGATTCCCCCTGGGACCATGCAGGTCTGCATGTACTCCTTTTTGGAGCAAGAGCCCTCACAGAACATTTTGGCAATTTGAGAAATCCATTACTAAGACCCAAATCTGGTCTTCCTAAGCTGCCTATGGCAATTGCCATGCACTGGTGGTATGCTGAAGACACTGTCTATAGAGTGTTCATGTGCATAGAAATTGATTTTTTTTTTTAGATTTTAAGGTCAGAAACAACCATTTAAACCTTCCCATGTAACCCTTTGCACAGACTTAAGAACATTATCTGGAAATTTCTGCCCTTCAGGCCCACAGCTTCTGCCTGAAGAAGATCGTAACTTTCAATAAGACACTCAGTCTGGAGTAAAGATTGTAATAAATGATGAAACCATCCTATCCTGAGGTGAATTATTCCTGTAATTACTTAAGTGCTCACCACAGACTTTCAGCCTCTTTGTCATACAATTTAACCTCTATTTCACATCTCATAGTTTTATTCCCTTCTCTGTATTTCCTCTGTCACTTCTATTATCCTATTTAAAGTGCACCTGTGCTGGTTTTAGCTGTGGTATAGAGTTAATTTTCCTTATAGTAGCTGTTATGGGGCTGGGTTTTGGATTTGTGCTGGAAACAGCGTTGATAACACAGGGATGTTTTGGTTACTGCCGAGTCAAGGTCTTCTCTGCATCTCACACCACCCCACCAGCGAGTGGGCTGGGGGTGCACAAGATGCTGGTGGGGATGAGACACAGCTGGGATCACAGACCTCAACTGACCAGAGGGACATGCCACACTGCCTGGCACCTTGCTGAGCATATTGAGCTGGGGGAAGAAGCAGGAAGGGGAAGACTTTCAGAGTGATGGCATTTGTCTTCCCAAACCGATGTTACGCATGATGGAGCCCTGCTGTCCTGGAGGTGGCTGAACACCTGCCTGCCCAATGACTTCTCATTTTTTCTGCTTTGCTTGTGTGTGCAGGTTTTGCTTTACTTATTAAACTGTCTTTATCTCAACCCACGAGTTTTCTCTCTCGCCTCCTGATTCTCTCCCCCATCCCACTGTGGTGGTGTGAACAAGCAGCTGTGTGAGGCTTAACCCCAGTTGGGGTTAAATCAGAAGAGGCACCAGTGCTGCACTCGATATCACATCTGTAGCACATGCCTTAATTTGATTTCAGTGCTTTGTCAGTCAGCTCTGCCCTCCACATCCTCATGAGAAACCTAACAATATAGCATGGCTTTGCATTTTACATTAAATGAGCCATTTGTAAAGGTGCAAAAGATGATTGGAAGATACTCTCAATAAATGGCTTGATTCATAGCAATAGAGTAAAGCAGCTCAACAGGTTGCTGTAGTAATTTATAATCTTTCTGCTGCCATATCTGTAGTTATTTATAATTTATACTTCATGTGATGATAATGAGCTCTGATAGCGTGTCCCTCATTCGAGCATGCAGTTTGCTACTTCCTGCTATTCATCAAATTCAGCCGTCGGGCTCCTTTGATTCATTGGTCTCCAGACACAGATGAGGGGATGGCAATCTCAATTGAATGTTGCCCAAACGGAAAGGTCTGACTATTAATAAATAATCATTCACATTAGGAGGTGATCAGTTAAAACTGGCAGAGTCCTTTCTTTCACGCCGCTTTTGCTTCCCACTGCTCATTTTCCCTCCTCTCCCCTCACCAATGTGAGATTCCCACTCCTGGTTTGGAGGGCAATTTCCTTGGCAATCGCCTTGGACCTGCACTGGATGCTGCCAAAGCACCAGCTCTGCCTGGCCTCATCTGTCCTGTGCAAACCTCAGCACCAAGCAGTGGCTGGCATGAACCTGCTGGTATCTGCAGGACCCCACCATTGCCCCCACACTCCCAGTGCCAATCCCAGGCACCCACTGGGGAGGAGGCAGCGCTGGGCCAACCTGTGGAGGGACCTGTCAGCATCCTGCATCGTCAGACAGAGATCAAAGCTCAGGCAGAGGTGTTCGAGGATGCGCATGAGACCCCTTTAAAGCAGGCATGGCCTGACCTCCGGCTGGAGAAGCCAAGACCCGTCTTCAGGAATCAGAGTAATCCAGGGTGATTTTATCCCACTCCACTTCCCTAAATCTGTGGCTGCTGCTGCTTGGCGAGGGGATTAAGGGGCTGGCAGGGGATTACGCAGCCACTGCGGCTCCCGTCGCAGAGCTCCCTCCTGGCGCGGCTGCAACCTCGGGGCACGGAGCCGCGCCGCACCTGGGGGGTGCCCACCCTCGAGAGGTGCCGGCAGGGCAGGTTTTTGGCTGCCTGCCCTGCGCTGGAGACCCCCGACGGCGCCTGGCAGCAGGAGCGACGTTCCCGGGGCAGAGGCAGCCGGGGTCGCCCCGGGGCTCGGCCCCGCAGCAGCAGGGCCCCCAGCCCGGCAGGATGGCGGGGCCGCCGGCCGGAGCCCCCCCAGGGCAGCAGCAAGGGCGGGGAGCCCCCGCACCCCGCCGGCCGGTCCCGTTGCTGATGGTTGGGGCGCGGAGGATGGGGCCCTGGGCCGTCCCGTGGATGATGCTCTGTCTCTTCTGCTTCCTGCCCCCTGCCAGGGCCCAGACGAAGATCCCGCTGGAGACGTAAGTGTTCCTCTCTCTCTCTGGCGTGGGGTTTTCCTGGCGTGGAGCGGGCAATGCCGTGGGCATGGCAGGCGGGTGGGAGTGTCTCCCTGGCAGTGGCAGGCGCCGTGGGTGTGGGCTCCTCCGGAGGGGCACGGTGCTGCAAGGGGTGGCGTTTCCTCACGAGGGTAGGGATGGCTCATGGCAGAGGACACAGACACAGGAGCCACAAATTCAGTTCCCCAGGTCTAGCATAGGATGCAATACCTCTTTTTCCCCATTCATCAAGCATAGCAATGATACTCATCTGCTTTAGTTAAGCACTTTGACATCTATTAATGCTCTGCTTAATGCACTAGGCGGCAGAAGGCAAAACCAGTTTAAAGACGCGTTCATAAAACCCCGCTGCTGCTGCAACTGGTGGAGATCCAACCATGGAGGCACACGCAAGTGGCCCCAGTTTGGCAGCTCCCCAGTTGAGCAGAGTGGTTTCAGTAGACACTGCTGGTTTTCAGTATGGCAGGGACAGCCAAGGGATGCACAGCACTGGCCAGGATCTGGCTGTGGGAGGATACACACAGGGTGTTTATCCCACAAAGCAAAGACACATCGCTTCGTCACACACGAGATCCAGATCGTGCAGGGCAAGGTTTGCAGCTCCGAAGCTCTGATCCCTTGCATTGATCTGGAACACTGATAGCTTAAAAGGGCCCTCATGCACACACATTTACTCACGTGTGTGGGCGTCAGGGGATGTTAGTGAGAGGAGGCTGAATAGAGGAAAGAGGCCGTGGCACTTCTTACTTGTTCCTGCTCCTCTTCACCACAAAGGGTGTAGTAGCCCTTCCCAGAGGTCTGGAGCAAATGACTGAAAAGCTGAGCTGCAGTATAAAGCACACACAGCCACATTTTGTGCACGCACTGCATTTGGGTCCAGGTGCTAGTTAGTGCACGTGCAGGGAACCTTGATGCACCTTTTTGGATGTGGGTTTGCAGGGCACCCCTGCCTGCGCTTGTGTTGGTGTGACAAGCGGCTCCTCTGGCATGGTCGCTCCCTGCCAGCCATGCAGCCCGCCCTGGCAGCCCCCCAGGAGCCTAACAGCTCTCAGCAACCCCAGTTTATAAAAACTTCACCTTGTAAAGCTGATTTAGACGAATTAAATCCTTTAAGGATTAAAAATGTCAGCACCGGGATTGGTAAAAGTTGTTGTGGGGCAGCTTCTTGGGTGCTACAGTATCTCCATCGGTGCAGGACAGTGGGCTGGTCTGGAGAGGAGACAACACTGCCATCCAGTTTCAGAAGGAGATATGTCCAATAAATCAACAAGTCAGCTCAAGCCCTTTCCTGAGTTTAGGAAAATGTTTTACATTCAAAAACTGCCAATAAAACCCTTACAGATGTGCCCACCAATACAGCCCGTGGAATTACCAAGAGCTGAGCTGATGTCCAAGAGGGTCTCAGGAAACCTTGCTGCCAATTTTATACTTGGCTGCACTATCAAGCCCTTCCTCAGCAGAGTGGTTCTGATTTGGGTTTCACAAAAAGGACACAGTGGCTACCCAGAAAAAAATCCAACTTCTGATAACTGTGAACTATGCAAATTGACTTTCCATGCCCGGGATAAATACTTCATGGAAATACTTTTTGTGTGGCATTAAGAAGCCAGCCAGTCTGTTCCGCTGTTTTTGCCACTGAATGCAAGTGCAGGGATTACACGCAGGCAATCTCTGACCAAATCCTTTTCTGATGTGTTTAGTTATAATGTGATAGCCCTTTACTACTGAGAAAAAGATTTACGTCACTTTGCACAGTTTGGAACTTAATTCATGTACAAGAATGAAGAATAAACAATAGAAAAAGAGCTTTTCTCCCCTGGTACTAAAACCAGACCAACAGCTGAATTAATCCCTGGTGTTTCACATCCACTTATGAATTTAACTAAAACACAGAAGTCACCCTTTTCAAATGAAATTTCAGTAGACAAACACGTTGGACAGGGGTCCAAAGGGAGTAAATCAGCAGAAAATGGACCTGTTCCATAGGTTACACAGGGACATTTTGGGGACAAAAAAGCAGTCTTTTAAACACCAGCTGGGTTCCATCACATTTAAGTGACACAAGGCTGAGTTGGCCTGTGCTGCTCCCCAAGTCGTGTCTGGCTTTGCTGCACCACGCTTGGCTCACTGCCGATTCACTCCCATCTTTGCAAAGCTCACTCAGCTTTAACTCCAGCAGTGCAAAAATCTGCTCAGTTACTAGCAATGCTTCTGGGGTGCATTGCAAGTTCAGCACAGAAACCGCCTCTTCTTTCCTCCTGGACACAGCTCTGCTTGTCCGGTGGCCACGGCATGGGCAGGAGTGCTTGCAGCTGTGAGGATTTAGGGCTGGCTTCTTCTGGAGCTGATGGAAACGTTGGGAAATGCTGGTGGGAGAGGTAAAGATCGACCTGGTATGGCCTCTTTTAGCTGCCCCTATTGCCTTTATACATCTGCTCTTGGGTTGATGGAACCAGCAGCCTTGGACAAAATTTCTATACAACTTGATGAGCTTTAGACTGACCTTTTCTCTCACTTGTTCATGAAAAAATTAAGCAAACCCATTTAAGTTCAGCAGGCTGCCCTTAATTCCCTAGTACTCTAAGGTTGCTCACTTCCCTGGCAAATAATTGTCTTTTAAATATGTAAATGCCAGTGTATTCCTGCCTCTTCACTTTCCTCCTTTTCGACTTCCATGAAATGCCACCAGATATTTTTAATTACCCCGTCTTCAGACCTGTTACACAGGGATTCTGAACCTTTGTGCCTCTAATCCTTCTGTGCCCCCTAACTTTCCAACAAACCCTCCAGTTTTGCCAGTCTCTGGCCCTCTCTTTGGTCCCCCTGCCCTTGCATCTCCTATTTCTGCTTCAAGACCAGCAGAAATATCAGCCCCTGAGCCAGAGTAGTGACTCAGAAGTGGCTGGGAGAGCCCTCCCAGGGTAAGGGACCACTCGACACATAGAACACCCACACAGAAATCCCAAAATTATACAAATCTCAACCTTTTTATTTGAGTTATGCCATTATTGGAAGCTTCAAGAACTTTCAAGATGCTCAACTATACCTGCTAATCAGAAATTAACACCACAGACACTTCCACCCTGCTGGGTTGAAAAATGATGAGGGCTGGAAGGAGTAGGGGCACACACATGGCCACAGACATGACACTGAACAGAAAGGCCAGGGTCAAGTGCACCATTTTTGTAAGGCAAATGGGGTAAAAGTAAATATCCCTGCTAAAATTACTATCTCAAGCTTCATGTTTGTGTTCTCTCTTTCTGCAGTAAAAGGTGAGGAGACTGGAGAATATCAGTTAATATCAGCATAAAACATCTCATACATAAAAGTTATAAAGCCAGCAGCAGCAGATGGGCATCAAGTTAGCTGTTGATCCAGAGATCCTCATATCTAAGGGAATGTGTTAGTCACTACTACAACAAACAAGAAAGCATCCCATGGGATCCCTCTTTCTGGTTTCCTCTTTTATTCTAGGCTTGCTAAAATAACTCTGATATGGCCCAATAAATCCTGGTCTCCTAGAAAATACTTGTATTCTTTTTTCTCTAAGGATGACATGATGAGATAAAAGCTCTGGCTCTCAAAATAAGATGCAGAGCACAATGCAAGAAAAAACAAAATTGCTTCAGCTGGTGCTAGTTCACACTCAGTGGTAAAATACGAATGCCTTGTTGCCAATTAAGGAGTGATTTAAAAAGGCACCCACTCCCTCATGCTTTTTTTACAGGCAGTGGAGAGAGGTGCAGATTAGAGCTGAAGTCCTGTGTCTGTACCAAATTATTGCCTGTAGCTGCCTAGTTCCTGTTTGTAAGAGAGGAGTCTAAACAGGCTTTCCTAGGCTAAAGCTAGCAGTTGTGATTATTCTACCATTGCTATGCTGGCTTCACTCCAGAGCCCATCTCTATGTTGGTGTATTATTTGTGGTGCAATGCACTGGGGAATCAGGCCCCGAGGTTAAAGTCTGCTTGGGACTCAAAGAAATCTACTGAAAGCCATAGGTAAGACTGCACACCATAAATAAGTGGTGTATTCAGGTAAGTGGAGAAGGCCACTTACTGCATTAGAGACATCCCTCTGAAGTGAATCCTTGTGGAAGGAACTGCAACTGTAGGTGGAACTGCCTAATGTGGATCGTGTAACAGGTTTCTGATGAAGTGCTCTGTCAATTATGAGAGCCATCTATTTTGATTTGGATGGGTCTGCGTTCAGGCTGCTCTTCAGCATCCGTATGTTCTCCGTGTGGTATTGCTATCGTCAATTATTTACAGGATGGCAGGAATGTGAGTAGTGCTTTACAATGATGAGGTGCATAATCTACTGTGGCATTATCGAGCAGTAGTGTCTCCACTGAGAGCAGTGAATTCATCTGCCTTATTAGTCTCTGGCCTGCACCGCTGCAGGAACTGAATCCAAGGGGTGAATCTTGACAACTTCTTCCAAGTCTGACACTTCTTTCTCTTCAGCAGTCCTGACACTAGGTGTCTAGCCCATCACCCCAGGCCCTGTCAGTGAGGATAAATGGGTGTCTGCAGAAAGCTATTTATTTCACTTTGCTGGCAATAGAAGGAAAACAGATGATACCTAAGATGAAAATTGTACCTCTAAAGTTAGGTGAGAAAATTTCAACTCCAAACATAATGACCAAGACCAGCAGAACTCAATGTTTCCCCTTGCTGACGAATGTCCAAGAGCAGTGCTTGTCTCCTGCCTTACTGCTTGTCTGGCTAGCAGTCTGGGGAAAAAACATTGTTATTATAGTAGCTTAGAGAAATAGAGCAGGGTTTATACTTGGAAAGACAGGGTTTTCTCTGTCTGAAAAAGTGAGAAGTTGGGCAGACTTTGATTTATTAACATTGACTTTCCTTTTCTTTTTGTCTTTTTAGGGTGAAGTCCTGGGCAGATGCCTTTGGTGGGGAGCTGTACTCCATTGTGACTAAGTATTCAGGCTCTCTCCTGTTGCAGAAGGTAGGCTAAATGTGTGAGGGTTCCCTTTGCTTCACATTATCTCCCTGTGTAGCCCTCCAAGGTTTCCCCCTGGTGTGGAAGAAAAGAAAAAGGCACAGGTCTCCAGCTATCTTTCAAATCTATCCATGAGCACAGAGTGATGCTCTGTACCCATTTTCCATGTACTGGAGAGGGGGATCTGTTTAATGCCTTTCCTGTTTCATTAGCCATTGCCAAATACCACCTAAATTGTCCCATTTTTTACTAATACTTTCTAACAGTTTCTATTTTTCTCCCTATGTTTCCCCTCTAATGATTATTTCATGCCCTCACATACTGTGCCTTTGCTTCTCCTTTCCCAAGTCTAAATCAGTCCCTCTGCTGCTCATCACTCACCTGCTTGTTGTCACCCCATCGTCCCCTCCTGCAGTACTTCAGCTGGCACTTATTTCTTACTGCTTCCTCATCAGTATTCATCCAGTTGTTCATCAATCCTTTGAATTTTGCCCTTGAAACTCTGCTTTGGACAGAGTACCTGAGGCAGGTGCCCTGGGAAGCCACGATCTTCCAGAGGCACAGACCTCTGCTTGGCTTCATCACCAAACAGGCTCTGTTTCACTAAACTCTCCACCAGCATTAAAGGGTGTAGCTCCAGGGGCTTTAAAGAAATAATCCCAGTTGCAGCTCTAGAGGAGTTTCCTTAAGTCAGTGGTGAATGGCTGCTCCTCTTTCAGACTTGGTGATCTCCACCCTCTGTGCTTCTCTGAGGGACTGGAGGGGGCCTCAGGAATGCAGTCACTTCTCTACTTCATGTGGCACTTCTCTACTTCAGTTCTTTTTCTTTACTCTTTCTATGATTCTTCTCTTCAAGACAAGTAATGAATTGCCTCTCAGGTCTCCTAGGTGTCTGATTTCTGTCACTATGTTAGTAATAACACCCATATCCCAATGCAAAAAAAGAGATGTGGAAATAGTTTTCCTTTCCGTGCTGCTGAGCCCTGTTTCCCTGTCCCCTGAGTGCTGCTTTTTGTCTTGAGTAAGGGAGCATTTCCTGCAGCATCAGCTTTGCTAGGCTTTGGCCAAGAAAGGCTTTCAGCATCCATCACAAAGGTCTGTGGTGATCATCAGTTCTTCTTGGGAGGAAAGGGTCACAAGGCAATTAAAAGCTATCAGCACTGATATAGGTACTTCATGCACTAACCATGAGGCAGCTGCAGTGGGGTATTGATAAGGCAAAAGTTCACCTTTTAGCAGTTTTGATGATGCTTCCACATTGCCTATCGACCCACAGGGTCCCCAGGCAATAGTTGCCAAAGTGACATGCTAAGGCATCTCTGGTGGGTACTGGAGCTTCAGTGGGGAGGAGATACAGGCTGGGGTTATTTGATAGTCAGGTACCTGGCTGATGCTGTATGGGTGTGGGTCAACACAGGCAACTTGCACTGCTTCTGTGGCTATTCATACTAACACATTAAGGGAGCTCATGTTCCTTGAGGTCCAAAAGTCAGTGGGACTAAGAAGAACCAGAGTTAGCTTGAAAAAACAGTGTTGTGGAACATAGCAATGCAGGACAAGGATGGCAGGTGTGGCACTGGGGTGACTGTCAAGGCAGCTGTGCTGTGCTGGCACTTTGGATATATTGCACCAGATTGCCTTACCTACCTCTGCCCATGCTGTGGGTTTTATTCTTGGGATCTTGATCCCTTTGGGATAGAGGTTATGTGAGACCTGTAGATGCTAGTATAGTACCACTAAAAATTATAGTTATCTTGAACCAAAATTCACAACTCTTATCAGCACTTGGTGTAATTCTCCCAGAAGTGAAGAAAACTAATTTCTGACGAAAAAGAAGCCTGAATGTAACCAAATCAAATCTAGTACTCATGCCAGGAGGAACTAAGGCAGACCTATATTCTCCTGATGGTCTGACAGCCTTATAAAATAATGGCACTTGCTTGCTCCATACACACAGTTTTCATCTTAGGGAGGGGAAGGTGTTTGGTTTGCTTTTGCCTGGATACAGCACAGACTGATTGTGCTTTGTGCAGTACAGTGTTATCTGTGACTGAGAGGGGAAAATGTCAACTTCCAGCAGGGGGTACAGATAAGCTGGATCCAGCCTTGTTCTGTAAATACTCCAGCAAAGTCATCTCCTAAATGCATGTTCTGTCCTTCCCTGCCCTAACTTTACTTAAGCAGTTTAAACAGCTCAGATTTACCTTTCAACCCTGAAGCCCCACTTCTTGAGCTCTTTCATTTCCCCTTATTTCCCTGTGGTAAGGAAATAGAGGAGAACCAGCCAGCACCCATTTCAGTCCTTCTCTCAGCCTCCGTTTCTTTAGTAGAGCAGTAAGTCAGGCACCTTCTCACAAATCCTCATCTTAAAGCAGCGACCATTCTGGAGGGCTCCTTCTGCATTTCTGGCACCTTCTATGTTTCAAGTGGATGCAGGCATGTCATTTACTGTTAGGCAACACTTTCATGCAGAGTGGCAGACCCCAAATAACTTTATGTAGATCATCATATTGGCACAGACTGTGGATGAGTTATGCCTGGGGAGCCAAATACACCAAAGTCTGAAAATCAAACACGTGGATTTGCCTGCTCCTCTGGCACTTTTCTCTTCTTTGGGCTGTTGCCTCTTTTCCATGGGAAATATTTCTCTTTGTGCAGACCAGCAGAATGGTGGGGAGCACAGTGCAGAGGTCCAGGCAATTCTTTTCTCAGTGCTTGTCTAAGTCAATGGGCATTTTGCCTTTGATGAAACACAGACTGAGAGATAACAGCATATTTTGTATTTTTCTTCATGTCTCCCTTGTGCCTAATAGTCTTGAAGTAACTAGCTTATTGTTGCTTTGAGAGCCATAATTTCTCAGACACTGGATGCTTTGCATGTAAACCTTGTCTTTAACATTAAGCATAAACTTTCTTTTGTGGCTTTGAGTTTGCTTGGTTTTCTTTGGGTTTTTTGTTTGCTTCCTCCAGAAGAACCTTAATATCATGTTGCAAACCCAAATGGTTGACTTCTCACCAGGATTTATCATTCCCAGAGACTTGGTGAACCAGTAGACATCCCTTGAATCCACAGGGACAGGCTTTTACCCTGGATCAGAAATCTTTAAGAAAGCTCTCAGATGGCTGGCAGTCCCAAGCAGGCAGGATGTCAAATTAAATCTCACAGAGGCAGCAAAAGCCAAGTGGCTTTGGCTTGATGGCTGAAGCATTCATTGTCTTGTATTCCCTTGCCCATTATGCACACTTAAACCTGGCTCAGAGAGGATGGATCTGTATTAGTGTTGGCTGTGGCCTGGGACAGCTGAGGGCATCAGGGCTGGAGTAAAGAAGCAATGTGAAAGGGTGAGTAGGGGGAGGGCAGTAGCATCTCACAGAGCAAAGGAACAGAAGTTTGAACCTGTGGCTTATTAGGTGTTTTGCCACAGCCTTGCTGCTGCAGTTGGCCAAGCAGTGACCATGGGCTCAGGACCACCAAGGGCAGCCATGCCAGGAGATGACTCTGGGCTTTTCAGGGCTTGTCTTTAAGTGTCAGAAACACCATCAGCTTCAGCAGACCCAAAATTTAAATTTCCTTCTACTGTGTTAACAATGCACTACAGGTGTTTCTGAGAATCATCTCCTGCTCTCTTTTATAGCTGAGGTGCTGATTGCCCTACCCAGTGGATAGAGCTGAGAAAGGACAGCAGGGCTTGACTCCAGCCCTGTAATTACTAGAAAGTGCAACAAAAAAGTACATGGCAAAGAACAGACAAACTCAAGAAGTTCAGTCAAGACTTTTTCCTGGGTGAAGATGAAAGGAATGTCTTTCACACTCTTAATATAGTTCCACTAGCAGTGAGTAATGGAGCACTGTGTATTTCAATAGGCTAAATTTTGTGGAGGTGGGAACAAGAAAATATATTTGGTGACATATCTCTGTTCACAGATAAAACTTAGGATACTGAATTCTGGATATTCCACTTTTAAATTACCACCCCCAACGCTGCAGAAGGCGAATCTTAATGAATTGCTCCTGCTGTTTTAAGGGAGTGCTAAGTACTAGCTGAATAAGAAAAGATTTTCTGTTAGATCTGAGCTAACTTTTTGGCCTCTTTTCAGCATCAGATCCTTCCAGCCAGTTCTCCCAAGCCTCGTTCGTGTTCTGTAAATTATAATGATCTGATTACCTGAACCCTAAATGCAGGTTGCATGGGATAATCTTGGCCAGCTACAAGCACCTGCTTTGACTTTCAGCCGTGGTGTCTGGTAACAGTATTGAAAACACAAGTATTACTTCGTTTCCCACCATTAGAAACTCTCGGAGTCAATAGTCATTAATAGCAGGAGACTTTAGTGGCAGAAATATAGTGGTTTGCTGGTTCATTTGTAGGAAAAAAGCTCACAGAGGATCTGAGCTCAAACTTGATGTATTCTTTCAGCGAACCAAATCTTGCAGAAAGTTTTTTGGGTTTTTTGGTTTGGGTTTGCTTTTTTTTTTTTTCTTCCCAGCTCTGGCTAGATCTTGGGCCTGAGGCATGTACAGTATTAGCAGAGTGCTCATGATTGCTTGTGATAACTTTTATCCTGTGAGCATCTGCTTGTCAATGTGTGAAAAGCACATTAAAAAAAAGTTGAGAGGTAAAAAGACCTGGTTTTTAATTGAAGATGTGACCCGAGGCAACGGGTGGCAGGTCACTTTGTGAAGCCCGTGCTGATGTGGTCCCCCCCCCTTCGTTAGCTTTCCCAGGAGAGATTACCCTCCTCCCCCCGAGGAGGGCCTGATTAAAGCCTGGCCTGGCAGAGATCACTTCTCTCCCGACGAAACCATGACATGGAGCTAAATGGGACAGACACCAGCTGGGATGTGCTCCGCTCTCGTCAGCGGCCAGGGACCGCAGTCGGGGGGTTGTCGCTGCACATTCCTCTTCCTGCAGCGTGGTTACACCAACCTTCGTGCTCAACCCCACCTCCTCCTCCCCCGCTGCCTGCCTGTCCCAGCCGCAGCGGAGGGGATGCGGGGCCCGGCGTTTTTAATCCAGTAAAACCCTCGCCGTTAATCATGCCAGACAGAGCGAGCAGCCTCCCTGCCATGCCTGCTGCAGGCTGGATGCTGCTGCTATTTCTGTCTGACCTCCTCAGCCTGCCCCATCCTCAAGGCGTTTCTTACTCTGCCTGTGCTCGGCTGCCCTCCCGCACCATCAAGGAGCTGCTGGAACAAAAGGAGCTCCACTCGCTCACCCTAAAGTCATGCAAAGTCCTTTCTCTGCCACTTTCTTCTAATTCGAAAGTGTTACCAAAGCCTCTGCCATCTCCTTTTCCTTTTCACCACCTCATTTTTTTTTTTCCCAGCACAAGAAGTCCAGCCCTGGCTGAGATTGCTGCTGTGGTGCTAGCACAACATGAAGGGGGTTTGAGTACAGTGCAGAGAAAACTGATGATGAGGGACCAGGGAATTGCATTTGGTTGCCTTCGTCTTTCCATATTGCTGAGGAGATAAGACTCTGTCTCTTCTGAATAGGTTAATCATACCGTGTCCTTTGGCAGGTTTTTTTACTCTTTCCTTTTGACTATTTCTGTTAGCTGTGGGCTTTTTTGAAAAGCAGAAATAAAGACCATTGTATCTACCCTCAAAAGGGCAGATTTAAGGAGGCAGATTAGTTACACAGTTTGGGAGTACTCTTGGGTTTTTTAATGCCTAGATTATATGAAACCTGGTTAGAAGAAACCAGTTATCTCTAAACCTGTCAGATCCAGATCTTCCTCATCACAGCATCTCTCCCAGTGGAGGCAGCACTAAGCAGCCATGCTTCTAATTCCTAGTTTCTGGGAAATGCCTCTCTGGTGCTCTTGGCCTAAAGCATGCTCCTGGGTGCCTGATAATTAAGATCATAACTGTCTATACTAGCTTTCCTTGGCAGTCTCCCACCTAAGCACTGAGCAGACTCCTCTTGTTGGAGACCTGGCAAGTTACCTTACAGATATGATGACACTGTGGGAGGACAGCACATGGACTAACATGACATCCTTCCCACTGCTGCCCCAGAGCACATATGACATAGGAGGAGATGTTAATGACAGTATACAGCTCTGGTCCCTTGTTCTTCCCTCTGCCTTAATTAAACTTCAGGTATGTGACATGTCTAATGTTGCTATGGATGTAATCACAATCTGCGATTTAGGGGTTTTTTTTAAAAGTTGGCCTTCTGCTTCTCTCTCTCAAATTTGTAGGCACTAGTAGCTTCAGGTACATTGCTGTTTTCAACAGCCACAAGCTCCCAATTGGATCAGTTACTTTTACTTAGTCAAAATGCTTCAAACTATGGCCAATGATCTGCACACACCCAAATTGTGGGGTGAAAAAGGAGAAAAGGCAAAGATGGGAGAAGGTGATAAATCAGAGCAGTTCCTTCAACACCTCTTCCTTCAGCAAAGACAATATCCAGTCAGCAATAATAGATTCACTTCACTCCTTACGAGCCTCCTCTTCAACAACATTTTCTTTTTTCCCTTGGGCAGAAGTACAAAGATGTGGAGCCAACTCTGAAGATCAAAGAGGTGGATGGCTTGGAGCTGGTGAAGAAGTTCTCGGAGCAGATGGAAAGCATGCTCCGCAGGAAGGTCGAAGCTGTCGAGGTAGGACCACTGGGGCTCTGGGAAGGGAGTCCTCTCCTTCAGTCAGCCCCAGAGCAGCAGGCACAGGCCTCCTGCCTGTTCCAGGAGCGTGTGGGCGCAGAGGTTGTGTGAGGACTTTGCCCAACCAAACTCCTGCTGGTGCGGCTGGCTGCTCACTCCGAGCTTTAAGCAGACACTGGTGGGAGGATGTGGGCGTTCAGACAAGGGAATGCTGGCTTCTCCCTCAGCCCAAAGGAGGAAATAAGATTAAAAAAAGTCTAAGAATAAATATGAGGGAATGAACACCCTTTTAGGAGACAAGAGCTGTTTTAAGAAGGGGGGAAAAAAACCCCCTCACAAGTGAAAATAAAGTTCATCCTTGCATAATGCACTCTGGCCACTGAAGACTAGTAGCTTGTTTCAGCTGTGTGTGTGGCTCAAGGGAAATTTCTTCACCCCCTGAACATGAGCTGCAAGGAAGGTGCTTGGATTTCTAGCTGTGTACATGGGGAAGTGTGGAGGAGGTGGCAAGAGGTCTTTAGCTGTTGCTGTGTGGGAGATCAGAGCAGGTAATCGTTATGGCCCCTCTTACTTCCTGCATCTAAGGATTTATCATATTCCTGTGTATTTACCTTCTATGAAAAGCATATTTCTGTAGTCACAGAGCCTTGACTGTTTAAGGCGTCTAATGTGGAAAAGTCATCCAGAAACACATCATTTGAGTCTCAAAGTGAAATGTGGGCATATTTAAACCCAGAGCTTTGGCCCATAACATTGAATTCTTAGCCAGACTTTTCCAGTGTTTGGATTGCCTTATCCTTTGTGAAGGAGCAAAACGTAGTTTTGCTGAGACTGTTGCTGATTGTGCAACCCTGAAAACATGTACATGTTTAGTTGGATTCCTTCCCAGTCTGTACCGACTGAGAACTAGTGCCCTGAAGCATCATACTGGAGAACACTGGCTGATTTTTACTGCCTTCCATAAATGGCAAGAGCTTATAAATGGCCACAGCATCACTGAGCCCTTTATGAAATCAAGTCATGGTCTTTGTCTCAGTAACAATACCAGACTGAGACTCCCACAAGGCCTTTTCCTTTGATGAGATACTGACATCAAGCTGGGTCTGAAAAGTCTTTCCCATGGCTTTTTGGAAGGGTTCACGGAAAATGAAATTAAATCTCTGTCTGTTGTTTCTCTAAATGGACCTGTTTCTGTTTGTATATGTCCTGTGATACCTAAAATTGCTCAGGGCTTTAGTAGGGACTCTGCAGTAAATAGGTGTGAATATACTTGGCAATAAGTAGTTGCAAATGTACCTTCCAAGCTATAAAGTTGCAGCACAGAATGATAGGTCAGCAGAAAAGGAGAGAAAGAGGGAAGTTTATAGCTCCATGATCTCTTGTGGTGAAAGAGGCAGTCGTGCCTTTTCATTAACTGTGTGAATGGCTGATACAGCTGGAAGAGCTTCTGAAGGGCTTGCCACAGCACCCACTCATCTTTCTTTCTGTGTGCTTGCATTAGAGGTTGGTGGAAGCAGCAGAAGACGCAGATCTGAACCACGAGTACAACTCCTCACTGGAGGTAAGTTTATCCTGGTCAGTGACAAAAGATGACACACATCCTCAGAGAGACCGGTCAAAAGATAGGCCTAGCCAGGAACCCAGCCACCTCAGGTTCCTGGACAGGTTAGGAATCTCCTTGCCTTCAGGACACTCAGCTTGTCTAGAGACTACTGTGAATAAGAGACTCCCCTGGCAGATCCCAAATCTAGTAACACCAAAGAGATTAGTTCTTTGGCTTTGGGAGGGGAAGGATTTGGGAAGACACTAGGTTGTGTGATATTATTGGCATAACTTTTACTGCAGACCAACACTATCGTTCTGTGGTGCATTAGTGCAAATTAGCTGGCACTTGGTGGGTTACTTGACTGGAAAATGAGCTAAAAATTGAGTGTGAATGAGCAACGAGGAGGATGCTGTTACAAATACCCACAGCAAACTGTTAATCCAAATGAACTGAGCTTCTCACCATCCTTCTCAACAGCTCCCACCATCTTTTCTCTACCAGACAGGCACCCACTTGTCAGGACTTCCGTTAGGTGAAAGTTTGGTGCTGTCCAAGCAATTTGGATAATTGGCTTTCTGTTAATAACTGTTAGTTGTGGCCAAGCTATGGGATTATTGCTGGTGAGGGGAACTGGAGGGAAAATTCTGTTCAAGGAAGTCCTCTGTCCATAGTACAAGCACAGATACATGAGCAGAAGTGCAGGCTAACCCTGCAAGTAGACATCTCAGTGCAGGGAAAAGCTGAGAATGAAAACACTTGTTGAAATCAGGTTAGCTACTAATTTCATCTCTCCTACCTCTTTTTTTGTTGGTTTGGTTGGTTTTTTTGTTTGTTTTTAAGAATCACATTAGTCATGGTAGTTGGGTCACCTGCATTCCCAGTAAGGGTCATGGGTGAGTCGAGGTACATGATTTAGTATCTGCACCCTCTGAATACTGATGGTGCTTGAACATATATCCTTAAATAACCTCTGGCTAAGATAAAATCAGCAAAAACATCTTAAAAACAGGTTATCCAAGGACGAAAAATGTCCTAAATGTACTAAAGTGACTGTAGATAACAAATCCCCATTGACCTTCACAGGGTGGAAACTGTGTTGTCTTTGAGCACCTTCTGCTTGATCCTTTGCTCTCGATGAGTGCCTGCCACTTGGAGTGACAGAATGAGGGGATAATCCTAGCTGGATGTACACCAGGAGTTAACCCTAGCAAATGACAGCTGTTGAGACAGGGCAAGTAAGGTCGGCACTGACATGCCTTGTATTAAACCTGGGAGCCAGACCCAGTGAGACACTCCAGCTCTCCAGCTAATCACTTAAATACCTCTGAGGGACCCCAGGAGTCTGCCACTGTGTCCCTTTGCTCTTCAGTGGCTCTTCTGCTCCGGGCTATGGCCATGCTTTCAGTCATTTCTTATTGACAATAAGAAATTGGCCAGCAATCATCATTTTGGCAGCTTTACAATTTTCATTTGATACTAGCTTGTTTGTTGCTCATCTTGATCCTGTTTGAAGCCCCAGTTCCCCATATGTCCCTTCTTTATGTTTTAAAGAGTGTTTTTTTCAGCCACACTGGTAATCGTCTGTCTTATTCTCTCTTCGTCTTTCTCTTTTCCATTGTTTTCATCAACAGTTTGATTACTACAACTCTCTCCTGATTAATGAGAAGGATGAAAATGACAATTATGTGGAGCTTGGAGATGAATTCATTTTGGAGCCAAATGAGCATTTCAATAACCTGCTGGTGAACACAACATACAGTGATATCCAGCTCCCCACCAATGTCTACAACAAAGGTAACGGCCTCTACTTTCTCACTACTAGTAGATTGCTGTGGGAATTATCAGTAATGATACTGGAAACAAGGATGGGAATAGAAAAAACCAACTTACAGAAAAGAAACCAAGGCTGGAAAGGTACTATCCCAAGGCACAGTCATATCTGTGCTGTCCTCTATCACTGTGACAGGACTTAGGTATAATCTGCTCTTGGAAAACCTCTTATGATGGACAGTCTTCCATCTTAGGCAGGCAGTATATTCTCCTACAGTTCATTTACTCAAACAAAGATGCTGTGAAAACTGATGTGACTTTATTGGCAATTGTTGCTCTATAGGAAGGGTTGGATCTATCAAGGTCTTTAGACGTCAAGGATCTCATTGATTTCAGCTGAGAACTGAGACTCAAGTACCTTCGTGTCAGGAGACATTAACACTTGACAAGGACACTCTTAATGCTCAGTGAGCATATCCATAGGTGACTAGGGATAATTCACAATTGCTACTGGGACATGACTGTTCTGGGCTGTTTTCTGTTCTCACCAAGCCTTTGGCACCTTGGCAGCTACAGGAGCCCAGGGAGGCACCAAGGGCACATTCACAGCACTCCAGCTACACCCCAGAAACGGGTTCATCTCTGGGCTGGCGAGCACACAGCCACATCTGCAGGTTGAGACACCAGTTGCAACTGTCTTAAGTTTACAGCTCATTTTGGCCAACATTCAGAGCTGCCTGTGCTGGCTCCTTCCTTGCCTCCCTATCAGCTCTTCTCCTTGTGTATTTTTGACAAGAAAAAAAAGTGCCATTGCTTCTCTCATGGATGGAGCTCATTTAAAGTCTTCAGGGCCAGACGGGGCAGGCGCTGGTGACTGTGCTCACAACTGCTGTGTTATTTAGAGAGACAATAGAGGGTCTCCCATGATGTTAAATTAGTTCCATCTGGTCCAACAGCCCCAGACACTAAAATCTTGCTCACAATAGAGCCACCAGCAGAGCTGGCTGTGGGTAGATACAGCAGAGCTGCACAGTGTAGGCTGCTGCCCTCAGCAGAGGACAGAGAGGTGGTCAAATGGCCACTGGCAGAGACAGCAGAGAGGCACTGCCCAGCTGGCTGATTTCCTGCCTGCACAGCTTGGCACAAACTAACCAGCTCTTCTGGCTACGGCTGGAGCATGAGCAGGACATGGAGGGCTGCTTCCATGTCCAGGGATCCTCCAAGGAGCAGTGTCCAGCAGTACTCACTCCTTTTACAAACAGCATCAAGCCTGGCTCTCCACAGCTCTTGTGGCTCTCCATTCCTGTGAGACTTACTTTGACCTCATCACTGGGGAGTCACAGTTCATTTTTTCCCTTATTTTGACCAAAACTGCCTTTAGTAAAGTAACTAAACAGGAAGTGGTAGGTCAAATCCCCAACCCTTTCAACATTTAATACAATGACCAGTTTCTCATGATTCCCTGTTTCTACTGCTGCTGCTCTTTGGTCTCCTGAGACAATGAGTCAACACAGACACCAAATATACATGGCCTCAGGAGTTCTTGGAATCTGCAACATCCTATTGATTCTGATGAGATGGGGGTGAGGCAGGACAGCCCAGGCTTTGTGAGAGAAAGGGCAGGCAAAGAAAAAAAGAAAGAATTGTTGAGGAAAAGACAAAAGAGAAACTGTGTAAATTCTAGGACTCCTCTGTCCTAGGTAGTTACATCTAGCATGAATTTAAACACAATTTGCAGAAAGGCTGTTAGTGGTGCATCAGGCAGTTGCTTTTCAACAGCCACAGGTCCCCTCTCAGGTACCAGCTGTATGGTGTGCCAGCTGTGCTTGGCACAGTGATGGTTGTCTGGGTCTCTCAGAGCATTCTTCCAACCAGATGTAATGCTCAAGGGCAGACAAGTCTGGAAAGAGAAATGAGGTTAACAGAGTATGACCATGCTGAGATCCCCTGCAGGGGCCAGTGGTGACCTGACCTCCAGGATTTATTTTGAATGATGCATCCAACTCCCTACCCAATGCAAAAGCTTTGGATAAGGGTGCATTCCTCCTGGAGTTTCCTCTGTTCCCATCCCTTTTCTCTGTCAGGGTGGCAGATGTCTTTCCTTCTTTTACACACTTTTCCCCCCATTTTTATTCTTCCCCCCACAGACCCTGCCATCCTTAATGGAGTTTACATGTCAGAAGCCCTGAATCCTATTTTTGTGGACAACTTTGAAAGGGATCCCACGCTGACCTGGCAGTACTTCGGCAGCTCCACTGGATTCTTCAGGCTCTATCCAGGTGAAAGAGCAGATTGGTTTTTGCCTTTCAGTGCAACACAACGGTTTTGCAGGACAGGGTCTGCGCCACGGAAGAGTCTAATTTGGGAAGGTTGGGAGCATTGAAGGGCAGGGTGCAGTGAGCAAAATACTTCTTGCATGGGCTGCTTAAGCCGAAGGAACAGTGTCCAGCAGGCATAAACCCCTTTTTCCCATGGGAACCAGCCCCCCAGGTATGTTGCCCTTGCAACCCCAGAGGAGTCTGATGGCAGGGGTATGCCTCAGGCAGGCTGCCCTCCAAAAAGCTCACAGAACACTATAACAGACCTCCCCCATGGCAGGGCTCCCTGCCTCATGCTCCCCTGGGCTTTTTAGTAGTGGCCAAAGCCTCCCTCTGTCTCAGAGGACACACGTGGCAGATGCAGCTGGCCGGCCTGACTTGTTATCCACTCACCAGCTGTGAGTGGCACATAAGGTCATGGCACGAGAGGGAGGTCCCATGATCAGAGGAACCCACGAGATGCTCTGCAGCTGCAGCTTGGCCTTGTGGCCGCTCTGTCAGATGGCTGTGTGCCCTTGTTCTGTGACCTGTCACATGCTGGGGAAGGGGAAAGCAGGGATGACTGCAAACAGAGCCTTTAGCAGGGAATCTGGGACACATCCCTGTCACCACTGCTGCTTTTTTATGCTCTCAACCACCCTCGGGGAGAAAAATACATTGTTGAGAACTACATCAAAGTGGCAAAAAGTTCAAAGTACATCCAATTGCTCCCCAAAATTGAACAGACTACGCCTAGGTACGTTTTTTAACAAAAACTTTATAAACAGTCTACCAAGAACTGCCAAAGACCACGCAGCTCTGCTTGGGTTTCTGCAGAATGGGTGCTGCTGTTGCTGGCCAGACTTGTGTGCCCCCATGGGGTTGCTCGGTCTCGGCAGTGAAGAGCAGCAGTGCCAGTGCCTGGGGAGCAGATGCCTGCCTGTGTGTATTGATTGCTCTTTTTGCTGCTCTATTCAGGCATAAAATGGTTACCAGATGAGAATGGAGTCATCTCCTTTGACTGCAGAAACCGTGGCTGGTAAGTTTTGGAGAGATGTGGCCAAAGCACCATTCAGCTTTCCTCTCTCTCTCTTTTCCAAGGTGACACCTTGGTGAGTTGCTGAGAAACAGTTACTGTCCTGTGCTGCTTTTGTGAGAGATGGGGGGTACATAAACACAGGTAATGGCAGGAAGCCCTATCCCCTGCCAGCAACAGCTTTTCATATGGGATCTACACAGAAATCACCAGTGTATCCTTTCTCTGTCCCATTCTCCTTATAATTTTGCAATTTGGTGGAAGGGACACTTAGACTCTGGAAATGTGGCATATTAACTCAGTCTACTCAGCATGCCTAAAGAAAGCTTTAGCAATGGTCACTCTTGGATGTGTGTCTGGAGCAGACCCAGCACTTCCCAATGCAGGAAGTGAGATGCTGGGGCCAGTGGAAGGGGCAGGTTGGTAGGAAGGGACCTCTGGTATGATCAGCCTGATCCTGCTGGATAGCTGTGCTCGTGGCCTGTGTTATGCTGTGGGTAGCACTGTGTGACAGCAGTATGTTCAGCAATCCTCCTTCCTGGATGCTCATCCTGCTTCCTTGTACTCTTCTTTTTATACAGGTACATCCAAGCGGCCACCTCTCCCAAGGACATTGTCATCATTGTGGATGTCAGTGGAAGCATGAAGGGCCTGAGGATGACCATTGCCAAGCACACCATTGTCACCATTTTAGATACTCTGGGAGAAAATGACTTTGTCAACATCATTGCAGTATGTCTGTCTCAATTCTAATACTGAATTGCCTTCCTTGTGCCTCTTACCAACTTCTCCTTCCCCTTAGCAAATTACAGGCATTCCAGTGATGTAGCTACAGGAGCTATGTTGGATGGGAGATTAACAAAAATTACCCTTGGGAAGTCAGTTTTGTGTGGTCAGCAGGGTGGCTGTCGAGTCATTTCACCTCTCCTCTACAGAGCATGTCAGCTGCATTTTTTTGCTTACTTGAGGGTGTGACTGCAACAGATAACAAGGAGCTGTAGAGAGACACCTAAGATGGCAGGGACCTGAGCTAATAAATTCACCTAGCTTAGAATGCTGTCTTTGGGTCCAGTAGCAGTGTAATCCTCAGGATAATGTTTCCGTGCTAGAAAATTACCACCATGTGCCTTTTTGTGCACCAGCACCCTGCAAGGCTGCCACTACAGTTCAGAGTCAATCTGCACAGGCCTGCATGGAGTTTGGTCAGGTTGTCTAGGTGTTATTCTCTTCCTTTTTAAGGTCTGACTAGGATAAGGATGGGCTGGTTACCCACAGAGAACCGGTACCACTGACCACAGAAAGCAAAACTTTTCCATGACTTTTGCCAAGACTGGTGTCAGGTTAAAGGCTGCTCACCTTCTAATTTTCAAGGCTATTTCAGCATCATGTCCTTCCCCAAGCTCCTTTCCACAAAAGCTTGCCAGGGCACAGAAAATGAGATATAAAGTCTACTTTTTGTCGATAGCTTTTTATGTTAGATAATTAGAAACTCCAATGGCAACAGCTCCGTCTTTATATGGCTGGACAGATGGAAGAGTGAACAGTGTTGGCAGAAAAATGGAGAGGAGTCATTAAGGAGTTTGAAATATCATCTGTTCTTCAAAAACAATCCCAGAAAGACCATATAATATATATATTCCTTTACTGCACTCGCACCAAGAACCTACTGGCTCAGACACATTATAGCCTGACCTCCTGCTGATCAGCTGAGCCTCTTATGAATTACACTCTTCTGAACTTTGTAGGAAAAGGTTTCCACATCTGAGGTAAAACATGCCAGGCTAGAAGCATACACCACACTAATTATCACCATTCTGTGGAGGTGTGGTTACCGGGTATGTTATTACTCAGCTGGGTACCCAGAGGCACCAAGCTTCAGGTTACAAAACCACTCGCAAAGTTCAGCTGGTGGCTGGGGACTCACAAAGTCTGCAGAAGTCAGAACTATGTGCAAATAGTGCTAGAAGGGGCACGAGCTAATGGAGTGTGGATAAAAACTCTACAGTGTGAGTGGGGAAAAAGCTGGGTAGGTATGCTCGGATAGAACTCATAAAAACACTGTAATTAATGCGTTATTTAAACAAATAGAGGATTTATCAAAATTGTAATCTGCCATTATCACTGTAAGCAATTTTAAAGGGAAATAGGTATAAATTAGCATAATGCTCCATACTGCTTTCTGAACATCCACCAAAGACATGAACCCATTTTGTGAATTTTCTCCCATTGCAACCCCTTTCTTTCCCTTTTCTCTTTGCAGTACAATGATTATGTTCATTTTGTTGAACCCTGTTTTAAGGGTATCCTGGTCCAAGCAGACAGAGACAACAGAGAGGTGAGTACCAGGCTCTCATCAGTGTAATTCAGGTAGCTCTCTTAATGTGAGAATTACGTGGGGTTAAGATGCTGAGATACGAAACTCCAGGGACAAGGAACAACCATCTCAGAGCAGCACATGGTTTGCATTTCAGAAACAAGCATCAGTTCAGTGGTGTGTGCTGGCTCTGAGGTTCATCTTTGCTTACATGAAGTCACTGTAGCACGGGGTCAGCTGGCTAACTAAAGAACAGCAGCCAGCTTTCCTGGGTCCCCACTGTTGGACCATGAGCAGACCTAGTCCAGGCTGCTGTGGAAAAACAGTGCACAGAGGGCAAACCAACTTTGAAACCCTGCATCTTGAGCCTTCAGAAGGGAGAACAACCAACCCTTTCCTGGTGAACGTGTTCTCAGCCTGGTCTTATCCTTCCTCAGGGTGGACTGCCAGCAAGCTTTCCCTGGTGAGGGATTTTGCTGCTCTGATCCAGGAGATCTCTGCAGCCCCAAGGTGGTCAGCCTGCATCCAGCTGCTCCACCACCCTCTGGGCTGACTGGTATTTTTAGCTCTTCATACTGGCTTTTTTTCTTCCTTTTTTTTCTCTCTGTATTAATACCAGAGAGGGTAGCACATTCCTCCATGTCTTCAAAAACTAGATTTCTCTCCAAATTCCTTTTTCTGGCTTGGTCCTTGGTCACAGAGTATGATTCCAGAGGGTGATGTCTCCTACAGTGTTTCCTAAAGGATCCCCAAGCCTTTTGAAGCTATCTTGCAGAGAGCACTCTGAGGTTTTAATTTACAACAATGCCTCTTAAGTAGTAGACAAGCATTCAAATGTTTTCTTCCCCCCCCAATCCTGTTGTTTTTGCATGCACAGGATGTTCTTTACCTGAAGGAATGGATAAGGGAAAGTCAGATTTCTAGTGGGTTTGTCCCTGGCATGATTTTTCATGGGCTGTCAATGGTTCACAGCACAGAGACTGAGAAATGCAGTGCTGCTGTAGCTGCATGGGCAAAGGTGTAACCTGATTGTGCCACCAAAGGAGTGGCCATTTGACTTTCCCACCTCCCTCAATCCCAGTGCTGACCTCCCCTGCCCCGCCAGCAGTAGTGGAGGAGCAGGAGCCCAATGGCATGAACTTGTCTAGGTTACCCTTTCCTCCCCTGGCCAAAGGGAACACCCTGCCTACAACTCATTCCTGTCTTTTTCACTCTCTTCTTGCCAGCACTTCAAGCAGCTGGTGGAAGAACTGCAGGCAAAAGGAGTGGGGACTGTGAGCAAGGCTTTGACAGAGTCCTTCAAAATTCTGCGGGAGGTAAGAGTTGGTGTTGGTGCTCGTGTTGGGCACAGGAGTCCCTGCCCATTCCTACATTCCCCTCTACAAGTGGTGACTCAGCACATCCCTCACTGTGTTGTGCTGCAGGGGGATGTGGCATGAGCTGATCTCATGGACCCCAAATTTGTGACAAGCAGTGCAGGGGGAGGTGACCCAGCTCTGGGGAGGTGTTGGTTTGTGCATGATGTCTGTGGCCACTGATCCCTGCCCAGGAGGGATGAGGAGCCAGCAAGGCTGTGGCTCTGTGAGTCTTTTTTTAATGAGCTCCACAACTGTGCTTTGACCAAGCACCTTTATAGATGGTGGCAATAACATATAACTGATCAACTGAGGGCAGCAATTCTGGTTGTAAGTAATGTTATTAGTGAGCAGTAGATGATGGCGAAGACATGAAAGACTATTCTCAGGCTTCAGATTTATTTCAGTGTCACTTTGCTGAGTATCAGTGCTTGGGGAAGAAATCACAGGTCCAAGAGAATTAATCACTCTGATTATACCCCGTGATAAGAATCATAAATGATTCATTGCCTTCTGTGAACAATAGGGACTTCAGTAGCCTGGAGATAAATATGCAACTTAGCTCTATTCCTTAAGGAATGGTAACAAAAAACCCACCAAGAACCAGCTGAATACCCCCCTCTCTTCATGGCACTGTCCATAGTGGGGTTGGTATAAAGAAGCCAATGCCTTTGGTACATATACATACAATGTTAGTGGCCATAATGATGATGTGGGTGTTAAAGTTGGGCCGGAGGTGTGACACCTCGGGAAGGATTCTCCTCTCTCACTAATCCTAAAAACTGAAGGTGTAGGTTTGTTTGGCCATGGTAATGCTGTTCCTAACTTATGCCAGTGCTGGCATGATCAGAGTTGAACCCAGGGAGGGTTGGAGCTGACCTGACTTGTCACTGGTAGTAGAAGCAGAGTGGTTTTAATGACTACCTGAGAAGGGTGGGATGTAGACTTGGCATGGCAGTAATAGGCTGGCAGCACTCTGAGGAGTTCAACATCTTTGGAGGAAGATAGTTACTGAGATGACCAGGGAAGCAGTAATGATATGAAACTAGAACAATTACATGGTCTAGATGCCTGCTAGATTGCCTACAAATTTGTATTCTTGCAAATTACAAAAAAACCCCCAACAAAACTACAAACACAAAAAACCACGAAACAAACAAACAAAAATACTTTAAAAATTATTTTTTAATCAATATTTAAAAGCAAAGAGCCAGAGCCTATACTGGGCTGCACTGTATAAATCAGAATATTTAAAGAATTTTTGCACCAGAGGAAAAATGACTTCCTAATGTCCAATGTAGCCCTGGTATGTACAGTGACAACAGGTTAAAGAAGCCCAGAGCAGTACAACTGCAGACATTCTCAAGCAGCACAGCTATGAAGGTCTCAGTGGAGAATCATAAAGCACAATGCTAAAGAAAGCCTGCTTGCCCCAGATGAGATAGCAGCAGGTCATTCCAGGCACAGACACCAAAAACTGTTCTGGTTCACTAATAACTAATGAGGAGAGCTCACACCTCCTTTCTGACAGGCATGGATCATCCACTAGACTAGGCAATCTTCAAGCCTCCAGGAGGCAGAACCTTTATGAAGCCCTGCATACTTCAAGACAGGCATGCCCATGGGAAATAGAAGGTACATGGCAAAACAGCTGAGACAGAAAAAAGTGCCCTCCACTGACATAGCTAGACCAAAAATACCTCCAAAGAGAGACTGATGTCCACGCAGCCCAGTGGACTAACATGATTCCACTGCAGTAATAGATAAGAAATTATTTGTAGGTAAAGAAGTTATTTTTTTTTCTATTTGGCATCAAAAATGCAGTCAACAGTTTAAGCAGTCATCACTTCTTTGGATCCTTTTTGATTCTCCCTTGTCTAATGAGCTTGAAACAGCTCTGAGATGGCTCTTGGACAGTGCTGCAGGACCCAGCAACCTGCCCTTCACTTGCAAGGTGAAGTACTGCTTTCCTCATGCCTGTTGCTATCTGGGAGAAGGCAACTGGCTCAGACATTTTAGCATCATTCCTTTGAGCACCTGCAGATGAGGAAAGGTGTCACATTCTTCTGCATTCTGGAAAAAGCGGTCCATAAAACAGTAGTTCAGAAATGGTATCTTTGCTGCCAAAGAAAGGCATGAAACAGGGCTAAACATCTCTTCCACCCAGCCTTCCTTCCCCAGTAACACTGAGTGCAGCTTTCTTGCAGAGTGTCTTTCACTGTAGCATGGACCATGACTGTACTCTTCAGCACAATGGGACCTCAGCCCACGGTCACTGAAGCCATCAGCTGAGAGCCTTGTTCCCAACCAGCTGTGGGGCAGTTGGAGGTGCAGCAGGAGTCCTGCAGGACCTCCTGTGTCTTCATCCCAGGATTTCTGCCTGGTGACATTCGCAAGAGACAGGCATTGTGTCTCTGTGCACACATAGCAGCCCCAGAGGCTGCACATACACAGGCAATGCAAGCATAGAAACGTGCCTGTTGTCCTGCTGCAGCCTTCCCCTGACTGCAGCTTCCCTGGTAAGGGCTCATCTAGAGAGTGCCTTGATATCACCAGCTGGAGGACCCCAGGCTCTGCAAGTACCACAGCTTAAGGCAGAAGGGTACCACCTGCTAAGTACTCATATGGCTTAAGGGCTCTCTGAAATCTTCTCTTAGAGATTCTTAAATCTGTATCAGTAATAGTGGAGGCAAAGGTTTTTTCGTCAGTGTGCCTGGAAACAAGTCTGTGCTACTGCAGTCCTGCAGGCAGGAGAAAAGGGAACTTTGGTGGACTTGACCACCCCCTTCTCATCAGGCAAGATTGACATTCTCAGCTTGTAATTGTAGCTGTTCCTCACCGGCTGCCCTGTTATTGTTCACAGGAGCACATGCAAGAGAATGAAAATGAAAATTGCTACATCACACTGATGAAACAGGCTTTGCTGATTACAATAGACAACCAGTAATAATATCTGTAATGAAAGTGACTGCAAAATTTCCCTGGTAATTTTCCTCAGTCCAATTGCTCATAGAATTAATAGCCCAGCAGAGACCTACTCAATGAGGTATGAGTAGCAGAGAGGGTATGAAGAAGAGCACGAATCTCTCACATCTTTGTTTTCTTCCATTATGTTCTGGGGTAGGCAGGGCATATTTTAATCCATGACGCAATTTGCAGAATGGTTTCAGGAGAATGGTTATCCAGAGCTTCCCCTGCCCCTCTCTGCCACGCTCAATAAACCACTTCTACTTTCTATTTCAATTTAGCCACATGCCAAAGTGGTTTCAATGTAATAAGCATCCCAGGGAAACGACGGTCTTAAGCACACGTTTATGAAGTGCTTCAGAATTCTCAGGTGTTAAGTGCTATCTTTTGAGCTCTTCTCTTATTTATCAGTAATCTGTCTCCCTGTTATCTTCTCTTCTGTTTCAACAAGCTCTGCACGTCTTGTTCTCTCACCCTTTTCCTGCAGGATTTATACCCCTTTGTTCTGGCTGCTGCTCTGCTCCTGGCTGCTTCCAGGCTGTCTTCCCTGAAACACCACGCTCCCAACAATGTGTGAGTGCTGCAGCTGAGAGCTATTGAGTGCTAAGCAGAGCAGAATAATTGCCTTCCCTGTTTTACACACCGTAGTCCTCTTAACACAGTGTAAGACAACAGCTATGTTTTTTCAGACACTGTCACATTGTTAATTCCTATCCAGCTGATCTGTCTCTGCATTATCCCTCTCCAGGCAGTATCCACCTTCCTGTTTGGTATTTGAAGCACTGACTCTCCTTTCCAAGGTACATATGTGTGCACACATATACATATGCAAACACCCTCCCCCAATCCTAAGAGAGACATACAAATATATTCATATATTTGTTATATATTAATCTTTTAAGATTAGATAGCACATTAGATAGACCAGATGATCCTTGAGGGACCCCTTCCAATCTGGTATTCTTATGATTCTGTGAAAATCTGTGACACTTACGCGTCCTCCTTTCTCAGAACCCACTCAGAGTAAGTAAGTATTTTGAAAGCTAATGCTTTACCCATTCTCTGGAGGACAAGAAATGCCAAGTTCAGCTTTCCAAGGCCACCTTGGAACATTGTCTTCTCTTAACATCAAGATGCTTTAATCATGCCTTGACTCACTGCTGACCTCAGAAATCACAAAAAAGTTCAAGTTAACTGAGTAGGTCTCTCCAGAATGATTATAGGTGATAAAACATTATGAAACTGGTAACAAACTGGATTTGAGTGAGGCGTAAAATTCTGAGTAACTTGAGCAAACTGGTGCTATGAAAAGGATGAACCCATCTGCTGATGTGAGTTATCAAAAGTTTGTGGTCTCTTATGCTCCACTTGTGTGAGGAAACATCTCATTTATGCACTCACAACTGTGTTACTAACTTTTTTAGCAATGAGCTAAATGTTTAAGGACAACTTACCCATCTAGTTTCGTCCCTTCTTGTAACACATTTTCAGTTGATCCTCTCTTCATCCTTTGGGATCTCATACAGTCCCAGTCAGGTCTCAGCTCATGAGGCAAGTAGTTCAGCTATACCTTCTGCAATTCTTTCCCTTCATGCTGAACACAGATTATTCATATGCTTTCAATTAGCTTTCTCTTTAACTCTACCACTTTGTGATCCTGCCTGTAATTCTTTCTGTCTTTTCCTTGTTTCTTATCACTTCAGCACGTACCCAGCCACTACAACATTGTCCTTTTGATGATCAAGTATGGAGGCTGTAAAGCATCTCTGTCTGACCATTTCCCTCTGTTTTTTTATCAGCTGGCAACATACTCTTTTTACTCCCTCTTTTGCTTCTTCTCTGAACGTTTATAAATGTTTTCTTGATTCCAGTCGCATTTTTGGACCTGGATTTTACAGCGTGTTTTTCAAGACATGCAAAGCTCAGAATTTCCTGTTTACCAGTTCTTATTGTTTTGCTTAATTTCTCATTTCTTCTGCACTGGCTGTTTCCTTCTCTACTGCTAATTTTCTACCCATGAGACGCTTTTCACCAAGTCTGAATTTTCAGTAGTTCTGGAGGCCACTCCGGAGGCAGGTCTGCATAAGAATAGGGCAGGAGGAGATCAGGAGGGGCTGCTCAGTCCTCTGGCCAGATGTGTACATAATCAGCACGTGTGCCTGCACATCTCTGAGTGATGGTGATGGTTTCTATCGCTTAGCTAGTAACTCTGTGCCAGGTTATAACTGCAAAGCAAATGGCAATGAGCAAACAAGGGAGTACAGGAGACTGTGACCCTGAATTAATTAGATCATGCCTGTTAGTCCTGGCAACGTGACCAAAGTTCTATAGAAGAGCATGTAGCTCCGTGCCTTTTCCTCTGGTCCAGCTCTAGCCCACATTTCTTTAGACATCTATTCTGTGGACATATTATTCCTCATCTCCCCTTCTTTCATGCTCCTGAGACTTCAGTCAGAGGAGGGAATTATGCTGAGAGCTTGATGTGAATGCTGTCAGATCATTTGCTACAGCTGCAACCAGTCACAAAAGGACCTAAAACCCAAGGATTACCTCCTTGTTCATTTGTTTTCTAAATCTGTCTTTTTAATCTCTATTTCTATGACACTGATGATCTCATTTTCCCTGTTGAAAATATCATCTACTCCTGTAATTAGGAGATTGCTGGTTCTGATGCAGCATCTAATTTCTCAGTATCTCAGTATTATGAAATCTGAAGCAAGCTTCATGAAGAGATGTCTTAAGTAGTTTGATGAAATGGTGGGTGACCTTAATTAAGCGTTAATTTAATAATAATCTAAACAAACGTTGCAGATTGCAACATTTTGGACTAAGCTGCTTTTGTAACTGTAAGGTTTGCATATCTGTGATCTGAGCCTTATTCTAACAGCATCTCCTGCACCATCGTAGCCCCAGTAGCCCCATGCCTCCCTGGTGGACACTCACACTGTCTGTTCTCTGCTAATCTGCATGCAGATGATCTCTGTCCTAGAAATAGCTCACTTGAGGCTCTTTGTCTTTTTTGTACCTGATAGTCTGCAGCAGAATGCCATGTGGCTGTCACCTCCTTTTCTCCCTTAGTTTTCACCTAAGGGCATCCTGTGCTTGTCCCAGTTGCACACCCTCAGCCTTTGCCCTGAGCAGGATGCACGTGAGCTCTGACCCCTCCTGAAGCTCAAACTACCCTGCAATCAAGTTACACTGATGGGGGTTTTTTTCCATGGTACAAAGTATAGCAGCTTTTTGGACAACTGGAAATGGCAGACCTTGGGGACTCTGTAGAGAAGGACATGGGAGATCCCCAGGGCTGTGTTGGAGTGACCACAGCAGCAGAGGTACTGTCTGTCTCCCCTCTGAATGTGCTGCTGTGATGACACGAAAGAGGAGGTGGCAGAAGGTGATGTTATGGTGATGTTAGCACTGAACCTGGTAATTTCATAATAAGGGACAATCACAGAGGTAACTGTGGTGAAATTACTGGGGAAATCTGGACTTGGCGTTGGCTTGCAGGTATGGATGTACATGATGTTGATCTGCAGTGGAACTACAGTACCATTCATGTTGGTAAAAACATTTGTCTGTCATAACATAGCATGACCAAAACAGAGGGGAGTTGTGAATTGAACCCTAAAAGACCCAAAAAGTCCCAGTTCGCACTCTGAGCTTTTGTTTTCCCATCCAATGCTTGCTTTCTTTTTATGCTATTAATCTTGCCACTTGGATATCTTTTTCCTCATTTGTAAGATATAACTATCTTCTCCAATTTAAAATTGCTGCTGTTTGATATAACCTTACTCACCCTTCAGTTAGTCTCCTGTATAGTCTCCATCTCATGCCATTGCCTCTCATTAATCTCTTGCGCAGAGTTGTCATCTCTCCCCCTTTCTGTATTTTTTTTTACTCTGCATCAGTTTCTGTATCTTCCTCTGTTGATTGGACTTCTCCTTGCTCAGAGCACAGAAGTGGTGAAATGCAGAAAAAGGAGAAGCTGGGAGCCTCAGAAAAGTGGCTGCTTGGTTTGGTACCTTGGATGTCCTCCACTGCCTCCACCGGTGGCTGTTAACACCTGTGTTGGTGCTGGATAAGGCATTTAGCTCTCTAGAGCTGGGTACCTGAGGGCATGAGAGGCAAATGGCTCTGCATGCAGAAGCACAAGATAAGCAGTGCTCCATGGCTGGTTTTTTTTGGCTGAAAAAGAGGAAGGGCTTGCCTGCAAGAGCACATCTGTTCAACACCTCTCCAGGTGCCCTTGGGAGCACATCAGCGTTTGTACCAGAGTCCCAGTGTACTTCTGCTCTGCCTTAAATGTCACTTATGCACAGATAATGGGTCATCTGTCACTGCAGTGTGTGGACTCTCTATCTGGCCCATCCACAACCTTTCTCATCTCTGGTGGTAGTAGCGTCCTTTTTTCATGTGCTCCTGCCTTTCTCTGCTATTCTTTGGCAGATTGATGTATTTACCCTGAAATAATGAGTTTGATTTCCTACTCCTCTCACATTCTCTGCCATAAAAAGTGACAGTTACTGCTGTCAAATCAGAATTGCAGTGTTTATGGTCCATCTCTAGTTGTTTTGCATAAACGAATGCGACTGTGCAAGATGTGAAGCAGCAGGGAATCGCACCCTTCCTCCACAACGCTTATTTTCCCCTCATTATTTTACTTCTGTGAAGCCTCCCATGTCTACATGTGCTAGGCAGGGCTGTATAAATAAAAAAATTATATGCAGCGTGCGAACACAGCCGTTATTTAAGCGGAGCTCTTTCTGAGTGTGAGGTTTGCAAGAGGAAGTCAGGATCTGGCCCACCGTGAATAAATAGAGTGCAGTTACACAGAAGCAGCCTGAGCTGGGATAACTAATGCTCTTCCTCTCTGTTTGTAGTTCAGAGAAGCTGGTCAAGGCGGCTTGTGTAACCAAGCCATCATGCTGATCACCGACGGAGCAGTGGAGGATTATGAATCCGTGTTCGAAAAATACAACTGGCCAGATCGGAAGGTTTGTCTGGGAAGTGATAAGTAGAGAGGGAGAGGAAAGGTGCTATCCTGCTATGGTGGGAATAGAAGAGCACAAGTCAGGATATCAGGCAGAGCTGAGCATTCACATCCTCCAACACCTGTATACCCGTGAGCACCTGGCTGTAAACACAAACCAAAGCAGCCAGGTAGGAGCCTGCTGCAGAGGTTTTCAAGGTGGTAGGATTACAAATGGATATCTGTAGGTCAGTAAAGAGGGTTTTTTCATACATTTCATTTTCTAAAGGTATGGACAACCAAAGTGTTCTCCTGATAACATTATAAACACTGAGTTGAATACTTAAAAATTTTTAAAAAAACCCACCAAAACGCCTTTTTGAAAATAGTTTTAATCCTGTGCAGGACTGTTTATAATTGGTCCTGTTTGGGAAAGGTTTGGCTATTAGCAGTTCTTATGTTGGGCAGGGAATGGCCCAGAAAAGCTCTCTAGGTGCCCTCCAGCCCTGTTTACTCTGAGGTCTGTAATTACAGTCTTGTACTAGCAGAGCTGACTGTGAAAGCAGAATAGACCACGGCTCATCCTAAACCCTCCTGATTTATTTGTTTACCTCTTCCCAGCTAGCAGCAATGCACAAAGGGAGGGAGAAACCTACTGAGAGACCAGAGCAAGGGGCTGTTAAAGCAGTTTATTTCAGGATTGGCTCTTTTGTTGGTGGTCAAACACAAGAGAAATGGTAAAGCTTTCTCTAAATGATTCATGCAGCCAGCTGTTCCCTTGGGTAAAGGATTCCTGTGAGCTATAAACCTCTCTGCATGTGGTTGCTGAGTGCCTGGCAGAGCTGCTATCATAAAATCAAGCAGAATTTGCACTTCTGCCTTGTTATTCAGACGATGCTGGGTGCTACTTGGCTTTCTGGGCTTGTTGTAATCGGAAATTAAGTTCCAGCCCGCAAAATGCAAAACAAATGGCGCAAGAGGCTCCCGTCTCTGTGTGAAAGCAGAGCTATTGCTTTGCACCACAAACAGGCACTCACACCAGTGTGTAACAGGATGCCAAACCTCAGCCTCAGGATACCAAACCTCAGGATTTGGTAGCACATTACAGACTAATTCTTCTATCTTCGCGTTCTTGTTCCCAGGTCCGGGTTTTCACTTACCTCATTGGACGGGAGGTCACTTTTGCCCCCCAGGTGAAATGGATTGCCTGCAACAACAAAGGTGCTGTGTGGGAATGGTTCCCCAATCCCCATCACACACGTCACACGTGGACTGCAGCCACAGGACCCTGGATCCTGCTAAGGCTCACCCACTACAGCTGGGGCCCAGGAGCCCTTGCTTGGAAGACAACATAAGGAAAAATCAGACCCTGCTAGTCCACGTGAAGTGTGTCTGTGTCCAACTAACACCAGTCCTCCATGCTGAGCCACTGCATTTTCCTGTCACGGTGCCAAGGGACACTATGACCGAGATTCACACTGGCTGTAGTCCACCTAAGTCCCTGTGCTTATTGTGCCCCAGTTGCTGGCTTTTGACAATCTGTCTACAGCTCTGTCAGAGAGCCCGACATCTTTTGGCTGAGATGTCAAACAAATATCACCTCTTTAAAGATTTTACAGCATTTTTCATGAGGTCTGTGGGTTAACCCCTGTATCCTAGCCAAATTCTTTGTGTGTCAGTGGTTTTCACTGAGGCACCAGAATAGCTTGTTAATCCCACCCCAAACCCAATATTCTCTCTAACTGGCATTAAATTACATGAATAGGAAAATCCATTCACAGTAGGTGAGTCACCTCTATGCATTAGGGGCCAGTTAAAAAGTCAATTTAGTCCTATCAGAGTCTGCAAGGCTAAAGGAAGAAAGAGGGGGGACAAGTTTTCCGTGTTTGGGCTTGACCTGGCCTCAGTGTGCCTGGAGACAGCAGTGCTTGCTACATCAGTGTCCTGCTTAAACAGGAAAAGGAAGGGAAGACTGGAGCTGGGAGTCGGGTACATCAGCTGTTTTCCAGTCTGAGCAGTAGTTCCAGCAGACTATGAAATACATGGAGGCATTTCTACTGAAAATCATTGACAGATGAGTTCCTGACCTGCAGAATGTCTGTGAGCTGGGGATTTTCAAGGCTCAAACATTCACCTATTAGCACTTTGAATTACATATAGTATTTTTAGGTTTTGTTAAATGAAACAAAATCCTGGATTTCAGATTGTATTCCCAGTGATGAGATTAGTGACAGGGAATTTGTGGTGCTGTTGGTTCATCATAAAATGTCAGAACGGGGTTCTTCTGAATAACCAGATAACAAAAATATGCTCTTTGCACTTGGATTCTTATTTACCACACTTGAACTCTGTAGAGGGCTCCCTGATTTTGGTTCTTCTGTTTCAGCACATTGTATAGCTCTTATGGTCCTTGTTTTCAAGCACACTAAGTCTGTTTCCAAATCACAAAGCTTATCAGAATACAAGCCCTTTCACATGACAGTGTTTCCCTAGTGATAGGAAAGTTTTCCATCTATCTGATGTATTCCATCTTATACCAAGTACAATCAAACCATGTGGTGAGAAGCAGGACAAGGGTCCTCATGACATTACACTATGTTAGCATCTCTAACCAGTTAAGTAGCTAGTGTTGAGGACTGTCTGATAACTTGAATATATTCTTCCCCCTATACTCCTTGTTGTAGCATTAGACTGTTATAGGTCCATCTGCAGGGACAAAGCCTTGGAAATAGGTTACTTGCACTTTTATCTTTTGCTTCCAAGGGGTAGATGGAAGTAGTCGCCATCCTTGGATGTAAAGCTAGGCAGACTGAAGAGTGCCGGAAAAAAATCTGGAAGCAAAGGTGGGAGTTTGGTCTTAATATAAAATAGCTCAGGGTAAGCAGGTAGGCTGGTGAAATACTTTGTCTGCATATGTTTGGCCTTCAGGACCAAAGGCAGCCTCAGTAGTGGAAGGTTTTGCCCAAGACCCAATGCAATGTTGTGTATTTGCTTTGCATAAATCTGGTTATATCAAGACCCTGGCCTTGAGCATTGCTTCAGTATTTTGAGAGAACAGAGTCCATGCTTCAAAACTAGATTTCCACAGAAACGTGTGCCCACAGAAGCTTGTGAATACAAGGCGCATCAAGGCTTTTGTAAACTGGGTAGATAGAGTGTTTGACATCTAGTTTTCTAGCTTTGCACAGGCGCTCGTGTAAAAATACGGAAGATGCGTTGGCAGAGTGACTCAAACCTCTGTTTCTCCACAAAGGCTACTACACTCAGATCTCCACGCTGGCGGATGTCCAGGAGAACGTGATGGAGTACCTGCACGTGCTCAGCCGCCCCATGGTCATCAACCATGACCACGACATTATCTGGACTGAGGCCTACATGGACAGCGCGGTAAGCACCTACAGCACGAGCCTTTAGTCGGCAAACAGCAGGGCCTGTGGGCCAAAGTGGCAGAGGTCTTAGGCACACAGCTAGTATGTTAGCCATATAACTTATCCCTGCTTCCCATCTAAATATCTTATGCGTATCAGAATCTAAATAAAGCCCTGAAATTTATGTAATACCGGGAGTTGGCTGATGGACAGAAATTACTGGTCCCTGGCTCTGCTGATACAGACAATATTTCTTTTCTACTCTCTCCCGGAGCTGAGGTGTGTATGCGGTCTCAGATCAGAATCTGCAGTGACCCAGTCTCCCAGGGCTAATCACACAGGCACAACGTCACTTAAGTAGTGCTTCTGTGAAAGCAGGTTACCTTCTAAAGGATTATTCATAGGAAAGATTATCTGTGGCTCAGGGTACAGGTCACAGAGACTGATTTCCTCCAGACCAGGAGCCAACTGCATATTGCTTGCCTCCCAAAGGTACAGGATGCTGGGGAAGCAGGCTTGCTCTTTTGTTCCTTGCTCTAGCAAGGCCTGTCACCACAGTGGTCCTGTGCCCAGCCCTGAGGGCCAAGGACACATCACAAAGGACTGGACAATCAGCACTCCCAACCCCCCTTGCTTTGCCTTAGACCTGCCCTGTTAGAAGACATTTGGACCACAAGCAGGTGCTGTCATCATGTGGTGTTGCTAAGGCAGCTCTGAAATTCAAAGGAGTGAAGGGAAGGACAAAGGCGTAGATGACACTGAAGGAACCTTCCTGTGCACTTCACCAAACAGATGATGTTCCTCAGTCTCCATCTCCACCCCTTTTTACACTGCTGAAAGAGAAAATTACAGTTTTTCGTTTGTGGCTCTCTGTGCCCTCTGTGTGGGAGAGAGTTTTTTTCCCACATTGGATTCTTCACCCCAGAGAAGTGCCTGACTTCTGGACAGCTAGAGATGATCTGAAGTCAGGTTTCCCTCTTCCAGAAACGAACCTAAGGTTTCAGGACTATTTATTCTATCTGAGGAGAAGAATCTTCTAGAAACATTGAGAATGTTTCTGTACACAGTCCCACTGTGGGACTGAATTTGCAGGCTCCAGTCTGGACAACAGCAGCTTTAGGGTGTCTGCTGCAGCCCTGGGGAACACACACAGTTTTCAGGTTTAAGATCTACAGTGAGAAACATGAGTTCCTGGAAGTCCAGGCTACATATGGTGGTACTCAATGCTGTGCTCAGAGTCGACCACATGAACCCCAGGAAATACCTCCAAGGTTGCCAGGCTCGTACCATCATGGTTATAATTCGAAGACTCTTGTAGGAAGGGACTATTCCCCACTTTGTGCTGTGTCTGACCACTGAGGCTGCAGCCATGGCACACTAGCTCTGGGAGAGTGAAATGGAGATGTCTTTGCTGCCAGGTGAGAGCTGGGACATGGTACTTGAAGGTACAAGGCGAAACCTCCAGAGATGCTACTAATTACCCAGCAAGTTTATTTTATCAGCAGGCTTGCCACCTCTGGCACTGCTGTATGGGGTCACACTTCCCAAGGCAGCCACAGAGATTTGTTTGCTGCACATTTGTTGCTGCACTTCTTTTCTTGCCTTGTGTCTTGGCTTGCCATTCTCTTCCTCTGTCCCAGCCTCTCCCATCTTTGATTCATTCCTCCATTCATGTATTCATTTATGTGTTCATCCATGTCTCTCACTAGCTGCCACAGTCTGAGGAGGTAACTGCACCCCTGTGTTTTGTGTTGTTTCCCTTGTGCCAGTTGGTGTGTCAGTGCCAGTGTTCACAGCCACAGCTGGCCTGTACATCTTTGGGGAGGGGTGGGGGACACAGCACTGAAAGAGTCCTCTTGCACTGGCAAGAAGAGGAGAGGAAATGCTGGATGTACTGGGGAGCTGTGCTGTGCTGCTGGTTCAGAGTAGGTAGGGGTGTCTGTGTTGTGCAGTAGCTTAGTTTACCTGATCTCTTTTTCCATATGTCCAGTAAGTGCCAGGGAAGTTTACTTGCTGTGTGTTAGTGAGCATTGCTGTGAATGGGAATTTTCCACAAAAAATCATCAGAATAGTAACTCAAGATATGAGGCTCAAATCCCCATCAAGTGACTGATTATTGACTGGCTCCTTTATGGCTCCTAGTACATATTGTAATGAAGACAGGAGGTCATTTCTTGCCTTGCTACTGACTTGGCCAAATGAGAGATAAAAGGGGGGGATGTTACTGACAACAAAGGATTAGATTCTTTTGATAGCTTGGCATGTTTGGGAGACTCATTTGCATGTGTCTTACCTGTTTACCTCCTTTCATGTGTGTTTTTAGAGCATCTGTCTTCTGTTGAACTGGGAGCATCTGTTATCCCATTACATGTGCATGTCCTGTATCCCTCATAGAGAAAGCTCACTCTGTTGTATCTGTTTGGATCATGATTTTGTCTCTGTTTTTCCTACACTTAGATGGTTGGGTAACAAGTATATATAAGCAGGCTTTGTGTGTATTTGTCCCTGTTAAATATTTGCCTGTGGTGTTTTTCATTTGTGGTATTCATATGTTAGCAATATAGACAATACCTTGTCTGTGGTTTTGCTCATATTTGTGTTGCTTTTCTCCATTCTGTGCTCCTTGTGTTGGTGGTTTTTACACTCATTGCATAAGTGTTCATGTCTACACTCCTAACACATGGTGGGTATAAATTGTGCCACCAATTCTACAGGTTCCTGCCTCTTCATTAAAGCAACTCTTCAATTTCTCCTGCTTCAACACATTTCACTGGCTTTCATCCCATCCTCATCACCCCACACGAGCAAGCATCCACCCCACGATCCTCTTGGATACAGAGTATTTAAAAGTGCTGCCATCTGTTTCTCGAGAAGTGTGGGAGGAGGCAAGGAGGTGGTTAATTGTAATCAACATCTGGGGTCCTTGGGAATTCCAGTGCCTTCCATTTGAGTTATCTCTGTTATTGCACTTGCTAACACACGTTCCATTGCTCTGTGGCAGCTCTTTGCATCTCAGGCTCAAAGTCTGTTGCTCATGACGACAGTGGCCATGCCAGTCTTCAGCAAGAAGAATGAGACGGTGAGTGTAACGTGGGCTTTGCTCTCCTCCCTGCCAGCAGAGGTGACAGGATGCAGGGGACCTTTGCAGGGTTTTAAAGCCATTCAGAAGTGCGATAGACTTCTGGCAGGATGGATGGCTGATAATTTATCTGTCAAAATGATAGCCTGTCATGTCCTCTGAATGCTATTTCTTTAAAATACCTCTTAAATATGACATGTCTCTCTGTTTTATCCCTTCCATTTTCAAAATGTGCCTAGTTCATTGACCTTAAAATTTCAGGCTGGAAGAGATCGTTACCTTGTCTAGTCCATCTCTTTTATTGCAGACCTTTACATTTCACACAGAGGGTCCTTCACAAGCCCAATAACCTGTTTTGGCAAAAGTGCCATTGAAGAAAAGCATCCAGCCCCAAATCTCTCCATTGTGGTTTCTCACTCTCCACTAAAAACTGGTGTCTAAATTCTGCTTTCAGTTTGTCTGGCCTCGTGTTCCTGTCATAATGGCTTCCTCTACTTGATTAAAAAGTCTATACCCTTTGGTACGTTCTCCTGGGAAGCATCTTCTACACTGACATAAAGTCAAACCTGTCTGTCTTGATAAGATAAAAAGGCTGAATTATTTAAATGTATTTGATAAGGGCATTTCCTCCGGGGTTTAAAACCCTTTAGACACTCTTTTCTGTACAATTTCTTGTTTCTCAGCATCCTTTTAAAATGGTGGACAGTATCTTTCCTTTGCTGTATGAGGGATAAACTATTCATCCAGGTCTTACAAACAACTGTCTGCCTTCTCCACCTGGGGCTGGCCTTAGCCTATATTAGCACAGTGGTGCAATGGGAGTCTGTGTGTCATTTTTTCCATCATGCTACATTAATAATGCTTATTAAACAACCAGTTTCCCATACAGTGGAGGGGGGAATTCCTTTTTCCTAGGTTAACAATTTTATATTCAGTATTTGATTTAGTTGACCCAAGTTGTCAACCAATCCATGTTCTGTTGCATGATTGTCTTGACCTTATTATTATTTACACATACTGAATCCAGGAGTTTGCCCTCAAAACTTGTTTTCAGTGATTTTATGTTGCTTCTGAAGCATAGTAAATAGTACTGACTAGTATTGTGTAGAAATACTCCTCTCCACAAACCCTGGAACAACCTCTTTAGACTTTTTGAAGTATGCTAATTGATTTTAAATAAAGATACACAAGCCTAGAGAGGATATGTGAGAGACTAGTAGGGACACAATGTGCTTTCAGGTAGAAAACTACCCAGGTCTTGCTTCTGAAAATAGATTCTCCTTTGTTTTAAAGCGATCCCATGGCATTCTTCTGGGTGTGGTGGGCTCTGATGTACCACTGAGGGAGCTGTTAAAACTTGCTCCACGGTATAAGGTAAGACTCAGAAAATGCAATTTGTTCTTTTGCACAGCAAAGTCATTAGTCATTCTCTCATGGGCATGACTGAAAAATCATTTCTCTGCCTGTAAGAAAAACTATGAGCATAAAGGAAGAGATGTTGGATGTGGTGATGTGTGGTTTCTATACAGCACAAGTGACATTCACTACTAGAAGCTCTTTGCTGCTTCAGGATCACAAGACCTGGATGATCCAGTAGATTGGCAAAATGTTGTGGAACTTTTGCATTTTGATGGTCACCAACCTAGATCCTTCAGAGATGACAGCCTATCTTAGAAGAATTAAACTTTTATATCCAGTTCCCGGTGGACAAGAGTTGCCATGCCAGCTGGCAAAAAATGTATTGGTTTCACTGTCAATATTCTTAGAAGAAAAAGTGAGGGCTGAATGGATTATGGAGAGCCAACTCTTCTGGCATGCCCAGAAGAGTTTCTCCAGATCAGCATGAAGATTTTTTGGCAGGACAGTGCACAGAAAGTTGGCTCTCACTCACTTTTTCTATACCTAGATGGAGTATATGCTCCCCAGACTTGTTAGTCAAAAAGCTTTCCATTAGCTCTATGTTCAACGTATCTAAAAAGAAAAAAAAAATGTTCATTCATAGGAAATCCCTCCAGAGATGCACTGTTTAGTTTGGTTTCTGATGTAAACTCCATGCAGTGACCCTTTGTTCAGTCAGGCTGCACACCAGGAGACAACAAGCACATCCAAGGACCACCATGAAACGAGGAAATTTGAGCCATCATTTCAAGTTTTCGGTTTCTCTTAAATAACTATCAGAAAACTACTACCAGTTAGGCAGTTGTCCAAAACCTGATTGCTAAAGGCTCACAGGACTGAAAGTGCTGTCAGAAGCTATGAATTTCTGCGGCGCTTCCAGATGTGGATACACAGCAGACCATTAACATGAAGCTGTAGGAAATGATCCTTCAGGTAATCCTAGAACTGGGAGTGTCAGGGTGCATGCATTCAGCATGCAAAAGCTGGGTGCTTTGGGCCTGGGGGAACCTTGTCTAGGAGTTTCAATTTTTATACGTTTATTTTCTGTATAAGACTGATACCTTTTCATCTTCCTCTCTCCATGTCACTCAAAGGCCAGGTGTCAGGCCAGGTGTCACAATAATCTTTCTTCTGACCCAAGAAGGGACACAGTTCTTTCCTCCAAGCAGTGTCAGGGAAGGAGAAAAAATTATTTGAATTTCTTTACATGAAAGGCAGGACACATCTTCCCAGAAGCTCTTCCAACTCCAAAGCAGTTTAGAAACCCAGGATCCTCAACTTAAATTCCCTGGAATATAGGTTACAAAAGGACCAGTTCCAGAGTTCCAGCCCTCAAGAGCTTGTGTATTGATGATCATGCTTACTTGGCTGGGAAATATCAGGTTTAATAGGCAAAAAAGAAGTTTGCTGATCCAGTGTCTTGGTTTTGTTCTTGCCACGCTGAGCTGAGCCAAGTATGCTTTACAAAAAGCTACTTCACATAGAGACAGTCCAAAGTTGTGATCCGAGATGTGTGAAATACAGAATTCGTTCCCTGAATGCACAGACGGATTGTAAATGACTCACCTCCTCACTTTCCTGCTGTTATCCCTCCAGGATTGTCTCTATAGGAAAATAAAGCTGCAACATTTTTTTGAAGATAGAAACCTTAGACGTCCTTGTTTTTCTTGAGACACCTCTTGTTTTGGCAAGCACAGGCTATCTCCAGATTTTTAGCTGGAATTTGTATTATATGTGGGCTTGAGCTGAGTAATTGCTCTCTCGGAAATCTCTTGCAGATCAGGTCAGTCAGTGTCTGCTCTTGTTAGACTGTGCTATTCCTTAAAAAGCACTTTAAGACTACAGGCTTGTACAACTGGCCTAGGCTAGGTCTGGTCTTGCCAACACTGAAACATAATGCAGAGCTCCTCTGAAGGCCAACGGGGTTTCCAGGGAAGCCGTCTGTGAGATTCATACTCACTTGTTCGTTCACTGCTCTGCACACATAGTGATGGGCACACAGACCTGTCACTGGTGTTTCTGGGCTGTTTACAACATTGCCTTTTTTATGAGTGGCTCTGCTATGCCTGCTGTGGAGAGCTCAGTCTGCCTCTGGGTGGTGATTGTCCAGGACGACAGTCAGACTGTAGGGGGGCATCTCTCTCTGAAGGTGTACACAAAACCAATTACCTGTCCATCCTTTTGTGCATCCAAGCACAGTGAGTCTGCTTGGGCAGAGCAGTCAGAGATCTGGAGATAAATGGTTTGGGATGGACCCTATTTTCTTCTGGTCAATACCTACAAAAGGAAAATATTTCTGACTATCGGTGGTGCCAGAGTATTAGTGGTACCCATCATACATGTTTCTAGCTAAAGCACTAATTATTCTGATGCCTCTTTCTTCAGCTGGGTGTCCATGGATACGCCTTTCTGAACACCAACAACGGCTACATCCTTTCACACCCAGACCTCCGTCCTTTGGTATGTATAGCTGTGAATCTGAGAACCTTTGCTGACTTGAAAACAGAGAATTTCAGGGGTCTTTCTGATTTGGGGGGTTTTTGAGCTGTGAAGGCTACCAGGCTCTGATATACAGGCACTCAGTAGCAAGAGGGGCAGAGAAATAAATTCCACGTACACAGATGTATATACGTACACGCATGGGTATGAAGCATAGGGTATCCTGCCTCTCTGTTCTCTGTAGGACTGCATGTGAGGGCTGTATTCGTGTGCACTTGCTGTACTGTGGGTGCACATGTAACTGTGCCCACGCAAGGTTTCACTGCCAGGCTGCAGGAACAGGTCCCCTTGCTCAGGCATATCTCCTACGAGGAGATTCAGCATGAGTAGCACCCCAGTAATCACCACCCAGCAGATATGGACATTTTAGGATTCTGAGCCTAGCGGGGTGAGGTACCACCAATCTTAGTAACATGGTGAGTCCGAGACCATTCAGAGACCAGTAGATTGCAAACACCTCCTGGGACTTGAGGGAGTCGACATAAGGACAGCATTTCTCCCTCGTGGTGCCACTGGAGCTCCAGGCTACCCATCTGTTTGCAAACACACAGCTGGCCTCATCAGTCAGATAGCCAGGCATGCAGAGATTTTACATTTCCTACACGTGCTGCTCAGCACCAATCCACCTGCACACAACTCTGAGCATTAGTGTGGTCACCAGCAAGAGAAAGTGCCACCACAGGGCTTCACAGCAGCTGTCTTAAAAAAGGCAGCTTTGCAAAGGGAGACCACTGGCACAGGGAGTTTGTTACGTGAAGAGAAGGGACAGGGCAAGGCAAAGCTGGCAAGGGCTATGCTTTACCTTCCACCTTAACTTGGCCTCTCTCGGTCTGCTTCACACCTTTTCCCTCACCTGGAAGATTACAGTGAAATAGCTCTCTTTTGTCAGCTCTAGGTGAAAAGTCTACCCTCAGTGGAGTCAAAGCCTAACTCCTGTCAGGAAGGATCTCCTGCTGGTATTATAATGTTAACGGGATTATACTCTTAGCTGCAGGGAAAAAACTGATTTTCTGGAGGCAAGTGTGTTGTACTGATCTGTTTAGAAGTAGGAGGCCATAGCTTTTACCTGCAAGTTTACCTGTGTTCCTGCCTTCTTCCTGGATCAACCTTTCCCACTTGAACTCTCCTAGCCCCTCACTGCCTGTGTAAAGAAATACATGACACAGGACCAATAAGGCACCTGCACAAATGCTGCCTTCCTAGTCAGAGAATAAATGAGACACCCCTATTTTTCAGCCAATTCTTAAAGGGTTAGTTTAGAAAGTTATCTAGCCACTTATTTGGGTATTTTTTCTTTCTTTTTCTTTTTTTTTTTCAATAAACACCAGTATAAGGAAGGAAAGAAACTGAAGCCTAAGCCGAACTACAACAGTGTAGATCTCTCAGAAGTGGAGTGGGAAGACCAGGAGGAAATAGTGAGTATCAGAAAGTGAATTTAGCCTTTTTTGTAGTCCCTTCTTTCTATTACTTGGTGTGCCTGTATGGAAGGCGTGGGGGAGCAGTGGGCACTCCTGTTTTTTTCTGTGCCTGACCGGCTCTGAGTAAGAGAGGCTGGTGCTCTAAAAGAGGACAAAAGATGAAAAACTCCTCTACAAAGTGTTTGTCTTCCATCCCAGTATGAGTTTACCTTCACAAGGAACAAAGAGGGAAAGTGCTGGCACGAGGAAGGAAGCACTTTGGAGGGTGCTCCACGGAGCCAGTCTGTGCATACATGGCCCAAATGCTGCCTTAATACAAAGCCAAGGTAGCTTTAGGAGTGTGGCAGTGTCCTGTGATGTTACCCATACATGTAGGATGTGAGATATAGCTGAAACCACTCAACTAACAAGATCTGCAGCAAGGAAGAAAGTGCATTCAAGAAGAGTCTAAAGCTTGCAGTTACTATTAATATTAGACAAAGAGGATAAGGGACTTAGACACTTAAGAAAAACAAATTTCCAGAAATCACCTTATTGCATAGGTGTAGAGGCACTGAAAATAATAGCTGACCAGAGGGTAAAGATTAGAAAAATACTTTTTCTATTGTCTTCTGAGAAAAATTATTAAAAAGTGATAGACAAGAAAGAGCATGCATGTTATAGCTGTACATTGCTGCTTTGCATAACTAGGAGCCTAGATAAAATAAGAAGTTCCTCTGTGGCTGGTTTTATTTTACTCAGAAGAAGTAGGAGAAAAGAGATACTTAAGTTACTAAGATAAGAACTGAATTTGGATTAAGACAGAATTAGCTGCGAGACAGATGCTTCTGGATTACAGGGGAGACTGCAGAGATAAACGGATCTGATGCTATAGATATCCACTTAAACAGGTAGGACAAACAAACTGACCAGCAACAGGATCAAAGTAGCCACTGCCACTAGTGCAGGCCAAGTACAAAGGGTACACCAAAGGAACTTGGGAAGGGGAAGAGTGGCAAACTGAGAAAGAAAACACAGCAGAACCGGGTGTGAAACATGGAAAGCAAGACAAAATAAGAGGCTTTACATGTAGTGGGACCACCAAGATGCTAGCTGCCAATGGCTTTGTGTAGGTTCACTGATAACTTATATGAGCTCTGCTCCCACTGTAGTTTTTCTCTCACTGGAGCCACTTTTAGAGCTGTTCCTCTTTACCTAGTTTGCTGTTAAAAAAAAAAAAATCCAGGAAATGAGAGAACTTTGCTTTGCTCTCCTATTTATTTGGCTAGCAGGTTCCTGTCTGACCAATTAACTGATACCTGAATGCAACTACAATGCAACGTGTAAGGTTTTTGTCCATAGGCAGTCAGAATAAAACTACCCACGGGGGAAAAAAGTCATGAAACAGGCATGAATAACAAAGCCACTTTGTGTTTCTCTGCTGCACCTTCCAGAAGAAAGAAAGGTTGCAGTCACTGAGGGTACAGAGACATTCAGTGACGCGAAGTATATCTGCAGTGTGACTTCAGCAAGTCTAGAGACTCTCAAGATACACCCACTGCAGCAGAAAGCTGCCAACATTTCAACACTCAGATTTGTAGCTATGGTATTAGATCAATGACAGACTCAACATCAGTTGCAGTATAATCTCAGCAACACTGATAAGCAGCGAATTCCGACTGGAAAAATATGCCCAAGTGCTAATGATGTGTAATACAGCCAGCTGCTAAAAGGAAATCTAGTGGAGGGAAGATGGCATTGTCTGGAAAATACCAACTGATGCACGATGGTACTATCTGCAGCCAGGCAGCAGCAAGGGTTTGGACTTGCTTGTGAAGCAACACAGGGGTATTTGTAGTGTGAGGGGGAAAGGAGAAGGGTCGAGGGTCTAGAGCAGAAGATGTATAAGGAGTGGTTGAGGTCACTTGGTTTGTTTAGCCTGGAGAAAAGGAGTCTGAGGGGAGACCTCACAGCACTCCACAGCTTCCTCACAAGGGGAAGCAGAGGGACAGGCACCGATCCCATCTCTCTGGTGAGGAGTGACAGGGGGGCCCCTTGAGGGAACGGCATGAAGCTGAGTCAGGGGAGGTTTAGGTTGGATATTAGAAAAGGTTCTTCACCCAGAGGGTGGTTGGGCACTGGAACAGGGAAGTGTCACAGAAGCAAGCCTGACAGAGTTCAAGAAGTATTTGGACAACACTCTTGGACACACGGTGTGATTCTTGGGGCTGTGTTGCGCATGGCCAGGAGTTGGACTTGGTGATCCTCGTGGGTCCCTTCCAACTTGGGATATTCAATGATTCTAAATCCAGAACCCGTAGCAAATGCTGCAGGCTGTCAGACCAGAGAGTATGCCGTGGCTCTGGCAGGAGGTCAAACACTCTTAGCCAAAAAGGAGTAATAGTACCAGTCAGTGTTTTCATTTCCAAGATGTGGGCCTTGGGAAACATGAGCTTTATATTCTAGGTCTGTAAATAACCCACATCAAACAGCCATAGTAAACAAAGCTGTGGCCTTGTAAAGCAAATGCAGTTGAGACTGGCTAGCACCTGAATGGAGGCCTGTCTCTGGAAGTAAGGAAACAATTTGTGTGAATGAATAAGTTACTTCCCACCTATTTTTTCTATCCAGGCTGAAGCAATAGACTGATATGCTCTGGCAGGCTGGGCCTAAAGTCAAAGCCTCTGCACTTGTGGAAAAATTTCCTGGCTCTTTCTTGCAAGAGGCTGGGAGTCACCGTGAAAATTAAATTTTGGAACCTGGATTGAATAAAGAGGTCTTCTCACTGCCTACCCTGCTGACATACAGTCTTGCTTTGCTGCGCTAAACAGCTGCTTTGCTGCACCTCAGAAGTGGTGCTGAATACAGCCTATAATTTATAAATCAGTTTTTAAAATGTCAAAGAGCTTTGGATTCGGTCTGGGGGAGTTAGTGAGTTTCTCAGTTGTCTCCTCTTCCAGGCTCTCAAAGAACTGTGCTAATGACTTTCTGGCTGCCACACAGCAAAGCCTGAAACTCAGACTGGCAATTTCATAGATTCCAGATCCTTTTTTTGTGCTAAAAAGACATATCAACAGGCTTTCAGCATAAACCATTACTACTCTGTGTCACTTATCAGCTTGACCGAACAAGGATTGTGACCACTGAGAACAGGTTTTCAGTTTAAAAGAAGCAAGAAAGAGCTGGGAAGGAGAGGGAAGCTGCAGTCACTCTTTCTGCCAGCCACTGTATGTTAATGACAAGTGAGTCTATTAATTCCTGTCCTGTCCTGCCTGGAGACACTAATACTAAATTTGTTCACCTCTTCAGCTGAGAACTGCCATGATCAATGGGGAAACAGGCTACCTCTCTATGGATGTGAAGGTCCCTGTGGACAAAGGGGTAAGAAATTATCCTTCTGTTCAGGTCACACAAGGGAGTGGATGGGAAGTGGATGCTGAAGAACCACAAAGGATGTGGTTTTAATGCTCAGCATTTCTGAGTGTGAGGATTTTATTGTTTCAACACATATGTAATGCATGTGCTAAAGACATCTAAAAAAGCATCATTAGAAGTGCTCCTTACACCTACTAATATTCTGGTCTTAGAAAATTTTTGGAAATGCCTCTCAGCCCCCTACTTTTTCCAGGCAAAGCCAAAAAGCATGTTGTTCATTGTTTATAGGGCTGTGAAATGAAATGGGAGATCTTCAAGAGTTTAGAATAGGGAAGATTACGCAGATCTGACCTAGACAGAAAGAAGTTTGGAGACTATTTTGCCACTCCCTTTCCCTACCCAAAACCTCTCATGAAAACTTTTTCCCTCACTTTGTCAGAATATGATTTCCTTTATCCAGGTCCAGGATTAAATTTCTATGCAAATATTTGCAGATGTTTTATGAAAAGCCCTAGCGAAATGTAGACTTTTGAACATTCCCTACCAGCTCTAGGGTAGGGTTATACATCTTCCCTTGGAATCAGTGCAAGATTATCTTGTACATTTATGTTCACTGGTACTTTTTCATTCAGGTTTATTTAACTCTCTTAAAGATTTTGGCTTTCATCATTTCCTGTTAGGAAGTATTCCAGAGTCCTGCAAGTTACACTGCCCAGAAATCTTCCATATTTCAGGAAAATTTTCCATCCTTTACAGAGAGTATTTTTTTCAGTGGCTGGCTGAACTGCTCCCATGCTAAGCCACAGTCAGCACCAATTCCAACAAACTGCTCACAGCCACTGCTGAAAATAGTGCCACTTCCTAATGAAGACACCCCTTTGTTTCCTCTGAATGGTTGTACTGCTAGATCTTGTCACTACATTTTCTCTCTCTATTCTTGTTGTTTACAACTCTCAGGTTCCTGTCAATGCCTTTGCCTTTCTTCTCCCGGGCATTGCCAACATTTACATTTGAAATATTTGCACATTTTTCAGTCCAAGCAACTCAGCCACTGTGTTTGTTATCTTCATGTCTTTTATCATTTCTGGTGCACAAGCACTAGGGCTTTGCTGAATTAGAGTTCTGTTTCCCTGATGCTCTTTAGAGAGCATCTATTCTCTGCAATATGATATTTCTGAAAAAGGAGCCCCAAATCTCCTTTCTGCTGTCCCTTCAATTTTTTCTGTCTCCCCCAGCTCCGCTGGAACTGCCACCTTCACTTCTGTATTTCTTAGCTATTTTTTTTCCACGTGAAACCCACTCCTCCTCTTCATCCAGCCTTTCTAATTTTAAGGTCTGTTGTGGCTTTTATTCAGCATGAAGAGAAATGTTGTTTTATTTTGTCTTACAGATCCCTGTACATAAGGGCTGCTAAGGCAGAGTCTGTCTGTTCCTCTCATTAGATCTTTTTCCCTTGATGGCTTGTTGTTTACTGCCTCTTTTTGTTTACAATGCTGCAGCTGGTTCTCACTCTGTATCTTATTTAAGCCCACTTTAACAGATTCCTTAGAATAAAATTTCATGAGAAGCTGTTTCAAGTGCTTTATATAAACCCAGATACATTGCATGTCCTTTATTTCCTTCATTCCTCTACCTTAGTTATTCTGTCAGAAAAGCAATCAAGGTTTTCAAGCAAAATCTATTATTTGTAAGTCTAGATTGCTTATTTTGCTAGCTTAACCTCTTTGTGCACCCTCAACAACACTTCTTCTGAGTCATCCAGTGATATCTTTTTAGTTCAATATTTTAGAGACATCTTTCTGCTCCCCTACCCAGGGGGAAAAAAAAAGATAACAAAAAGTAGCCTTGGTAAAGAGGTATTACCTGTTTCATTCTGCAACTCCGGAAGCCTTATGAAGCACAATAGGAAACTGAAGTATGTGACAGTTTTACTACTATTGGAATACACACGGTGGGAACCAGAAACAAAATTCAGCAATTCCCAATTTTACCCTGCCAGCTGATGAAGCAGATCAGCATTGAAACAAAGAAAGTGCTGACAGAGCCTTGAAACAAAGAGAAGGAGGCAGTCAGACTACAGAGAGAAGGTCTGAATGAAAAGATAGAAATTATTCTGTCAGCCACGTAAACATTGATTTCCCAGGCTGATCTCAGGAAGGTATTGAGAGCAGAGTGAGACAGAGAGGGGAAAATAAGGAACAAATACAAGAGGTGGTTTTTAGAGAGATCAAGTGGCAAAAATGTCTTTGCTTGCAGCTGGAGTACAAAAGAGTTGTGACTGTGAAAGCAAAAGGGTGAGGACAGGGGTAGGAGCTGTGGCAAACCACTGGTAATGGCAATAACCAGGAGTGGATACCTGGTACAGTGACAATACCAAAACTGGAAATACTCATGTTCCCAGGCTGCAGGGGATGGTAGTCAGCTATCCTATCATGGTGCCAACGTGCCCATGCTCTTCTCTTCTCCCTTGATCCCCCTATATAGCAAAGTCCTGTCTGATCATCCTCAGCCCTGCCTGGTTCAAGGGTGCCTCTGCTTCTCTTCCATTCCATGGATAAGTGGTGATACCTCCAGCTGTCTTGGAGCAGGCTGGCCACCCACTCTCTCCTCCTGCCCAAAAAGAGGTTTGCCCTCCCTCCCTCAACTTGCAAGTGCTGAGTGGTTGCATGAGCAGAAGAGGGGCAGGTCAGGGGAGCAAAGGATGAGCAGGACAAGCCCTGTTAAAGGAAAGGGTCTCAGGTAGTGGCCAAATCTTCTTCTCCATGCCTCCCTGCCTCCACCATCAGATCAGACAGGCAAGAAAAGGGAGGATTAATAGCTCTTGTACCACCTCTAAAAATCACCATGCCGTGTTCTTCAGGGGTATCACAGCACTCTGGAAGATCTTGCACATCAGGAGGAATAACTTCACAGAAAGAGTTATTAAACATTGAAATGAACTGTCCGGGGAGGTGGTAGAGTGACCATCCCTGGAGATGTTCAAGAAACAATTGGATGTGGCACTTAGTGCTCTGGGCCAGTTGACAAGATGGTGATTCGGTCATCTTAGAGACCTTTTCCAACCTAAATGGTTCCATGATTCCGTGTGATCTTGGCACAGCCAAAGACCCTGTTGCTCAGCAGTATAGAGCTACCATACGTGGGGAGAGAGAGAGAGGAGGGAAGGGGTTGAGCCACCTGCCACCTCCTCACCTAAAAATATCCCCCAGCCCCATCAGCCCAATAAGCACAAAGTCGGTGCTCGCTGTGGAGCTGGCGCTGGCTCGTCCTTTGTGCCTCGCTCCACTTCCACTGCTGCACGGCTTGAGCAGGTTAGAGCAGGCACAGCTCTCCCTGGGGAACACTGAGTTTTCTGTGTTCACTCCCCTGTCTCCCACACACATCCTCTCACCTCGTTTTCAGGCTGGGTCTAGGATTTTAAACATATTAGGGTTCATATACTGGCATGAGGCTTGGACAGAAACTTTCCAAAAACTTTTCTCCTTTGGAAAAGCGTTCCACTGAAATCAACACTTTCCTACAGGAAAAGGCTAGTCTGGCAAACAGATGAAGTTCTGAAGCAGCTTTCAATAATCTGAAATGTCTTCAGTTGAAATGTCAGTCTGAAAAAAATATTTGCACGTGAATCAAAACGGCTTGGATTTGAATCAGCACTTTTTTTCCAAATTTAAAGCGTAAATTTTTTTTACTTATGTTTTTTAACAAAATTGGAATATGCTAATGTTTTGTCCCAATTTGGCATGAAAGCAAAGGTCAGGAATATTAGAATTTCCCACAGGAGTGGGGAGACTTGGCTCCAGCTGCCTTGGCCCCAGCTGCCCACACACACAGTGGGTAGGTTTGCCATCTTCCTACCTGCCCCACTGAGCCCCCCCTCCTGCTGGAGATGATGATGATGATGATGTGCAAAGCTGTCAAGGTTGCTGTGTATGGCAAAAGAGCAGTAGGGCCCCAGCACATTGGCTTGGAGGGTGTGAGAGGGAGGGCAGCTTCCCCCCACCCCTTCCTGCAACCAGTGCAGGAGCCCCAGAGCAAAGAAAGGTTTAACTGAAGCCCTAGTTGGAAAGACAGAGTGGCTGCCTGGATGCTGAAAGAGCTGGATGTGCTGAATACTGCACATTCATCCCTGCTTCCAGCCAGCCCTAGCAGGGTGTGAAGTGTTGGTAATGACTGACTGCTTTTGCTTAGCCTTGAGGACATATATCCCAGGTCCCCACCACCACTGTGCTCTTGGTCTGTCAGATGGTCTCTCACTCTTCTTATTCCTGCTCTTATTCCAGAAACGAGTTCTTTTCCTCACCAATGATTATTTCTTCACGGACATCAGTGGCACACCCTTCAGGTGAGCGAGGACTATGTGACATCAACACAATGTATCAGAAGTATGATCATGGATCATGAACAGCAGATCGGTCCCTTTTCTTCATAAAACTGGCTACAAGTCATGAGCAGAGGAGTGTGAATAACTGACTTCTTTGTTCCTATAGCCATTAAAATATTGTTTGGGGTCAACTCAAAAGGAATATTATGATCTATCTGAAGTTCAGAATACAAAAGCTATGCCTTAGGTGAATCATGTTTCATTTCAGAGAAATAAGACATCTTCAATTTTCCATTCCACTGAATATGGTTTATGTTCTGGTGTATGGCTTTAAAAAAAAACAACACTGTTATAAACTGAAAATTATAAAAAATCAAATAACAAATCAAGCAAAGCATGTGTGTGTGATTGCTTGTGGGTTGGCTTTTATTTTCCCCAGCTGAAATGATTTGAAACTGGCACAGATTTGAGTAATGTTATCATTGACCTGAATCTACAATGTTGGCTAAAAATTATCACCAGAAATGCCTCATTTCAGCTCTACAGACAGGTTCCTTTGCCTCTTGTGCTGAAATCGGATCTCACTTAATCCTCTTCTGATGATGTTCTTTTCTTTAATATCTATGGAGGGAGTTAATGTCTTTAAGGGTTGTTACTGCAGGGAATGCAGCGTCATGTTTAGGAATGACACCTTTCCTTGCTGACAAGTCCTCTGTTTTCCTTCCTGCCTCCAGCCTGGGTGTTGTGCTGTCCAGGGGACACGGGGAGTACATTCTGCTGGGGAACACTTCAGTGGAAGAAGGTATGTTAATCTGAAAGGGCCATGCTGTCCCAAGGGACAAGGCAGCTACTCTGAACTTCACCACTTCGCTTCTCCTCCACAGCCTGTATCTGGCTGGTACCTAACTGAATATTCCATGTATTATCTGCTTTCAGGTTTGCATGACCTGCTCCAGCCAGACTTGTCTTTAGCAAATGAATGGTAAGTGGAGGAAATCCTGTCAGTGACACAGGACTTTGCCACGATATTTGGGCAAACTTCCCAGCAATGTGGCTTGCATTCACCACCCTCTGTGGCCTAGGGAAAAAGCAGCGCTCTTCAGGGGCTGTACCTGCAAAGACCTGATTGTCTCCAGGCAATTCAGTTCCACCTCTTCCTCTGGGAGATCCCACCAAGACCTGGCACATTACTGTGCTAACAAACATCTGAGATTTATCCTCAGTCTTCTCTGCTCAGACTTATTTTTTCCCCTCATGTTGCTCAGAATTGTCTTACAAGACCTACAGTATGTCAGACCTGTCAGGAAATTTTGTTGCAAGCTTGGTGAGAGATTGAAATGCTTTTTTAAATCCTAGCTTATTTTTGGTTGGCATTCTTCTGAACTGAGCCTAGACCTAATTTCTAGTGAACATGGAGGTGATTTATGACCCCTGTTTCAATAGCAAGCAGAATTTACAGTTTTGCTTGGTTTGGATATGAAACAGGGTGAAGCATGGCACTTTCCATTTATTGCTGTGAGGTTTGGGGTTTCATGAACCCAACATTCAGTTACACTCAGTCACATGAACCCAGCCTGTTTCAAAGCCAAAATAACTATATTCAAGAAGCCCTCCACCTCTTCTCACCTCTCATTACACTGCTAAGTTTCACAGGCAGCACATTTGAGACACAAGCAGCGACTTCTCCTTCTTCTACCTCTGACTTGGTGTGTCAGCTTACACACTTTACATATTAATTTCTCTTAGACTTCTCTCATAAATCACTCCTTTCAGCCCCTTTATGAGTTGTAATTCTCTCTTATAACCCCTTCCTCTCCTGACAATGGAGTGGTCAAAATTGGAAGCAGGATTGGAAGACTGGTTTCTTTTATAATGCCGAGCATTTGTAGCACATTCTTCTGCTTCTCCCCAAACTGTGTCCAGAGGCTCCTGCAGTGGTGTCCCCTTGGGACAGATTTTCTTGTCACCATATCATACTGCAAGATCATTCCTCATCTCACATTCTGTTTCTCTGTCTCTCGTTTTTTCTGCTCCTGGTCTGGTCTTACTCACGTTACACATGACCCTCTGCTTCTCAGGTCTCTCCATCACATTGTTATTGTCTATATAGGCACATGTACACATCTTACACAACATGTAATACAGGTAACTGCTGAGAGGATTTGGGACAGCTGTTTTACATTGTGAGCTTATGCTGAAGACCATAACAACAGTCCTACCAAGCTCAGCAGTCAGGTTGATTGGTGTTGGTTTACTGGTAGGGTTTGACTTACAGCCACACTGTTAGATTTTGAGTGGGCACACCGTGCAGCAGCGGCAAAATCTTTGCAGACCCAGGTTTCTTGCTGAATTTTTTTTTGCAGTTATTATCTTCCAGGAGCATTTGGTTAACTGTGGTTTCTCTTTGCCCTTGCTTCTTCCTCCCTTCCCACCAGGATTTACTGCATCACCGACATTGATCCAGACCACCGAAAGCTCAGCCAGCTGGAGGCTGTGATCCGTTTCCTCACTGGAGAGGATGCTGACCTGGAATGTGAGTCCCAGGCACTGAAAGGGCCTTTTCCTGTACCCATCACAGGGGAGAGGGGACTATGACAAACTGATTGGTGTCAGACTGAGCTCTTTTGGCACCTATTCACACAGGCAGGGCAGAACTCAAGCCCAGAGTAATTCACAAGTGGAAACGAACAGAGAATCCACTCCCTTGATTCTGTCAGAGGATTCTTTTTCCATTTCAAAGCTGACACGTAACTCAGCCTTATGGGAGGTCTCAGCATAGGAAATACTGAGGGGTGAAAAGCTTGAAAGGAGCTTGGTAGGGGCTGCAAACCATGTTTAAGACAGACTGACCAGCTGGGCTAGATGGGGCAATGGCAGGAGGAGCCAGGAAAACCAGAGACTACTCAGCTGCCCAGGGTCCCAGTCATCATCCTCCAAGGGTTCACAGTGCCATCTAGAGAGATGGGTTCTTTCAGAACAAGGATTATTACCTTTGTTTTCCAAACACAACAGGGAACTGATCCAGGGGTAAAAAGTTGTCACAGAATTATTGTCTTTCCTGCTCCCCCTGCTGCTCATCCATTGCACCAGGTCCCGTTCTCCAGGCAACACGTAGCCACACGGGCAGCTGGTACAGCACCACCACAGTGAGATCTCTGTCAGGGGGCAGAGGAGGGCAGCTGTGCATGGGAACTCCTTACAGCTATTTAGCTTTAGGATGTCCTTCAGCCCCTTTAGTTGTGCCAAGTATAAGATTTTGCATATAATGCTGCAGCTGAGAGGCACAAACCTTTGGTACAAGAATGGGAATCTCTTAAAAATAAAATCAAATGTAATCCAGTAATTTTGCCTCTCTTTGTACAATGTGAGTGGATCCCCACCTGGCTCTCCTTAGAGCAGGCTGGAAAGAGGATATGTATCAGCTCAAGTGGCCAGGGAGGAAGAAAGTTTCAGGAGAGCTGACTATGAGAAACATGCAGACTTGGAAGTGCTGTGGAGGAAAAACAAATATGATTTGAACACATCTTAGACATATGGGGTCTGGAGAGGGAAAGATCTCGTGGTGAGCTCTGATTCTGAGGTTTGAACTACAAGGATGGAAAGAAGGATCCTGAGAGCTGTGACAAAGCAAGTTGGGCGAACTTGAGATAAAACATTAAGGGAGACTGGAATATCAACCCAGAAACACTGAAATGGTGAGGGTGTTTCCATCTAGAATAGCACTGAAAGGGGCATTTCTGCAATATGATGGTCATCATATTCTCATTAGAATGAGAATTAATGCAAGCAGGGCAATACAATAATGAAGCAGGTCAAAGAAATGGGGTTTGGGGATAAGTCATTTAGCACATGATGATACTTCGAGCTTTCCTAATCACTTCTTAGTTCCAAAGTGGATTAGACTGGTGGCCTGGACTGGCTTGAGCACCTGGTGGAAACCAGGACAGGACAGCGTTTTGTGAGACTTACAGGAAGGAAGGAGGGCTAACAGAGAAGCCGGTGAGCAGAGGCATAGAGTAGAGGCCATAAAGAAGTCACTAGGGGTTTTGAAGGAAGCTTCTTGAGTGGAACGTGGTGGCTGGTATTCTCTCCATGGGATACCCAGAAGAAAAGTCAAGGCAGGGATTTCAGGCAGTGGCCTGTTCATTAAAGGAGATGGTTGAGTGAAGGTCTAATGAATAACTTCATTTGAAAGCCTCTCACTTGCCCGTACTTGTTTGGGCACCACCCTTCCACCAAGTTTGCAGGGGAACTGGTCTGATGATTTTGAATATTGGGAAGAAATTCTTCACAGAAATGATTATTGGAAATTGGAATGGGCTGGCCAGGGAGGTGGTGGAGTCACCATCCTTGGAGGTGTTTAGGAAAGACTGGACATGGCACTCAGTGCCATGGTCTGCTTGACAAGGTGATGATCCATCACGGGTTGGACTCGATGACCTCAGAAGTCTTTTCCAACATAATTGATTCTGTGATCTTGGCAGTAACATCTGTTCCTGTGCTCTCCACCATCCAGGGCGGTAGGTCCTCTTCTCTGCCCTGGGATGGGAGGTCTCCTTTTGTGCCACATTTCTCCATTTTCCTGGCCAGATAGATGTTCCTTACCAAGGGACTCTCTAAAACACTTAGATGGGAACATATTTTTCTTTCCTGATTTTTGTTCTCCCTCTTTCTCAGGTGATGAGGAGTTGGTCCAGGAAGTGCTGTTTGATGCAGTGGTCACTGCACCCATGGAGGCCTACTGGACTACATTAGCCCTCAATATGTCCATGTAAGTGTATGAGAAATAAATATGGGTAGAACACCATTGAAGAGGCATCTTCAGAGTATATGGGCTTAGGCAGTGCCTGAAACAATCACAGAGCCTTGTACAGCATACAAGAAGTTCAAAAGGCTGATAGAAATAGCTCAATAGTTTTAGAAATAACTCAAAAAGTGTCTCTCAGGAGTGAACTCCAGCAGGCTGAGCCTCCTCGGGACAGCCTTTAGTTTGGTGAGGGATTATTTTAGTGAAGAAAAGGTACTTTGGTCTTGTCTCTATTGGTGATGCCTTCAGATTGAGCCTCAGGAAGGTAGTGGACAGGCTGGCTTCACTAGACAACTTTCTACTTTATTACTTCCAGTGATGCACCTGTTGCTTGTAGTATCTTGTATCATGTCACACAGATCCTCTTTCAGCAGACAATATGTTGCTTACACAGATATGTAGCCACGGAGCTCCTGTCTCAGTTAGTGGTATCCCTACCACTAACAGAGGTTGAGCCAGTGACAATCATGTTAGGATACCCACCCAATTATCAGTACACCCTTAAACAGCTACACCAACACACTCTCTTCAGAGACATTCTGCTATGCTGCCCATCCTCTGCATCCCTGATCCAGCCATTCTCTCTCTGCAGTTCCTCTCCTTCACTTCAGCCTCACGAGGGTAGCCTGAAGCAGGGTTAGCAGGGGGAGAGGAGCTTGTGATCCACTTAAAAGAGAATGAAATAAGCAAACTTCAAAGGTGTGAACCTAAGTACAAGTCTTAAGCCTGCCAATTGTTAGCCAGCAACCACCTGTTGCCATTAGCAGGGAGGAACCACTGTCACTCCTGGTGTAAATGGGTTATGTTGCAAATTAACCATGTCTTTGGTGTGGCTTCTAGTTTGGAAGGCTCCCACCCTGGGGCAAGGACATGGCTGTTTTTCTGAGAGCTGTTTGCTTCTGCCTGTGCGTTTCTGTTCCACAGAGACACTGAGGCAGGTGTTGAGATGGCTTTTCTGGGCACTCGGGCTGGACTCATGAGGAGTGCCCTCTATGTGGGCTCTGAGAAAATTTCCAACAGGTAAGTCCCTAAACTGATTAAGGGGTTTCTCTCAGTGTCTCTGAAGGGGCAGCACGAAATCACCACCAGCCTTAGAAATGTATTTAGGGAGACAGAAACAGATTGGAAACAACACCTTGACAGTATTGGTGCTGATTTGGAGAGTCAGGTTAGGGGGCCTTTGTCTTCCTCTGGTCCTTTCAAGTTTTTCTTAAAATACTGTCCCAAAGTGCATTCATTTAAATGGAAACCTTCAATCACTCCCTGACTTCAGTCAGCCAGTGCAGAAAATGCCCACAGTTACCACATATCCTCAGGACCATTTTGCAGTGCAAAGGCTCTCTGCACTCCAGTGCCCCGGCGACATCCCAGCTTGGCTATGTTTGATCTTTCTGTCTCAGTTCCTCTCCCACATTTATTCTTTTCTGCCTCCTTCATTGCCCACATTGCAGCAGCATCCCAGTGCCTTCCAGTGAGGCATTAAGTGATGTGACTGACATCTGTCACACACAATTCGTTCTCTTGCCCTCTGCCTCAAGGCAAAAGCGTGTGTTCAGTGGAGGGTTTTGACATGGAAAGGGTACAGTTTGCATTCTGTTGCATTTTGAATATGCAGGCTGGTGCACGCTGCTGTAAGAAAGGACAGGTCACAGAGGCACACCAGCAGATGGAACAGAAGGGGACCATGTTCATGGTGGTCATTAACTTCTTGGCAACTGTTTCACTGTCCCCAAGTTCCCCAAACATAAGTCCTACATTCAAGCTCTGCTGTGCCTGAAAGGTGACACCCCTCATGTTTTTGAGGTAGTCTGAACAATTCAGAGTAATCAGTCTCTGGCAACAAGGGAGAAAACGCTGTGTGCTGCAGGAGGCTAATATGATGATTCCCTATCCCCCACTGCTCATCAGGAGCAGCGTTCAATGCTTTCAAACAGCCGCAGTCACCACACTGCTGAGACAGAGCCCCACAGGAGGCACTTCTGGAATCCCCTGAAAGGAAGGAACCACATAAATGAGTAATTATCATTACGTCAAAAAATACAGAGAAACAAGAGCCTGAAAACAAAGGAATTTGCCAGCCAAGCCATAGGGACCTCCAGGGAAACCAATGACCTGATTTTCATGAGGTGTCTCCTGAGCATCCACTGTTTGTCTTGTCATGCCCCCAGGACACATCCTCCTGCCTTCAGGAGCACACCTTTGCTCAAGCACTTCAGTCCCTGCATCACATCATACAATGTTAGGGGGTTCGAACGGACCTTAAAGATCAACTAGTCCCAAACCCCCTGCCATGGGCAGGGACACCTCCCACTAGACCAGGTTGCTCAGAGCTCCATCCAACCTGGCTTTGAACACTGCCAAGGTCAGGGCATCCACAACCTCCCTGGGCAACCTGTTCCAGTGTCTCACTACCTTCACAGAAAAAGATTTCTTCCCAATACCCAACCTAAATTTCCCCTCTTTCAGTTTTTACCCAGCTCCTAATGAAGGAGTATCTGTGGTCCCCTTCAGATACTGGAAGGTTGTTATGAGGTCTCCACTCTGAGAGAGGGACTCCTGAGGAGATCGGGATTTGGCTTCAGTAGCGCGACTTTAGGCTTGGAGTGGTTTTGTTAGGAGACTGCCCAATCCCCCCTTCCTCACCTGCTCCCCGTTCCCCTGCGGTAACTCACGGCCACACTCCAGCGCACGTGGGCTCCCTCTCCCGCCCGCTGCCCACCTGCCGCGTTCACCGTGCACTTGCGGCCCCATGCCACTGTCCCGGCGGAGTAACCCGACCCCGGCGGGCAGAGGTGGGCCCCTATCCCGCCTCCGGGCTCCGAGCGCAGTCCGGGAGCGGCGCAGCGGCCGCCCGGCCGCGGGGCTCGGCCGGGCCAACAGCTGGCACCTGGCGGCGGCTCGGGCCCGGGACGGCGACCCCTCACGCGAGGAGGGCCGGCACTGGACCGGGGGTTCCACCGGGACACCGTGTGTGCCCCTTTCGCTCGGTACGCCCCGGGTGGTGAGAGGCGGCGCGATGCGCTCAGCCCGGGGGTCGCGCTGCGGTGCCCCCGAGGAGGGCACGCCCTCCAGCCCATGAACAGCGGCCGCCCTGGGTTCTTCTCCCGGCAGGAAATTCCTGACACAGAAGGACAAGGAAAGTATCTTCACTATGGACCACTTCCCTCTGTGGTACCGCCGGGCGGCCGAGCATCCCCCCGGGAGCTTCATCTACAGCATTGTCTCGGAAGACGATTCAGGTAACCCCAGCCTGAACTCAGAGGAGAGAGAAAGAGAAAGCTTTTCACATCTTGCATCCTGCACCACGCCCATCCCGATGCCTTTATGGCTGCTCCCCGCCTAGTGGGAATTGCTAAAACCTGAGCGCTGGGTGTTACCTTCACACCAGTGTAGGGGCACAGAGATCACGGCCGAGATACTGGTCAGAGCAGAAAGGTAAAGCTGCAAGTTGTGGGGAAGGCGGTCAGGGCTGTGTAATGCAGAGTCACAGAGGAGGTGAAGGATGCGTGGAAGTGCAGGGCTTGGGTAGATGGAAAGATGTAGGGATGTGGGAGTTGTGGGAACACAAGTTACGCGTGGAGCTGGAGAACACATGAAAGGTGAGAAGGGAACAGGCAAGGCGTTGCAGAAGGAATGAGACACATAGGTGTGGCCAGGCTTGGGAGGGAACATCAGCCATACTGGATGACAGTAGCAGCTGGCACGGATGAGGGACCATCAGCACTCAGTCAGGAAGTCTAAGTTTAGAGGGTGTCATTTTTTCCATCACCACTTTTCATGGCAGGAATGGATGGGTTTGATATGGAAGATGGCAGAGGAAAAGGGTGGGGAAAAAGCTTTTCCACAGCATTGGTGCCCTGCATCCTTCCTACTAGAATATAGCATAAATAAAGAAGTTCAAACACTAGAGGAAAACAAGGAGTAGCTTTTCAATGTCTGTTGCTTAGGGTGTTGGTTCCTGTGAGTATGCAGGGCCAGCCAGGACCTCCTCAAAGGCTGGAAGAGAGCAGAAGAGCCTAAAAAGAAACAAACAAAACAAAATATTCATGTGAGACTCCTACACAGAAAGCAGAAATCCCCTCTGTGCTCCTCCCTGGCCCCTAGCTCTCCATTTCTGTCATGGAGCTCGGCACTTTAGCTGTTAAAGCTTTTTGTGGTGCAGTGGTGGGAGGCTGGTGGGTGGGAAAGCAAGTAGCAAAGTGAAGAAAACCAGGCTCGAAGGCAAGAGATGAACCAGGATGTAAAGCGGGAGGGATGGAATGAGAAAATACTTGAAACCTCTCAGAAAAGCCTCTCTCTGCCCAGCACCCTTAAATATCACTTAAAAGTCAAGTGTGGAGAGAGGGGGAGAGAAGGCAGGAAGGACCTTTTACTCCCCTGCATGTCACAACATTTGCTCTTTGGAGTAGAGCGTGGGTTAGAAAACCGGGCAGTGACACCCCGTGGGACTTCCTAGGGCAGCCTTTACCCACAGCAGTCACTCCTGGCTTAACACTGGGGTTGTGGTTTGCTGTGGCTTTCTTAGAAGTCATGGGTAGTTATGCATAAAGACAGAAAACACGTAGCTGCCACTAGTTTTTGTTTTACATGGCTAATGGTCAGAAGCTTCAATCAAGTCCAGAACCCCATTCACCTGGAAACCCTGCAGGCACATTGTAAGAAGTAGTATATGACCCTGAAGGCCTTGTGCCCTAAACTGTAAGGGAGATTAGAAGTCTCTTTAGGGATGAGCAGCTGGGTTTAGAGGGACTGTGATCCATGAGATCACACAATATGCCTGGAAAGAGCCAGGAAATAATACTCAGTGCTTCTGAGCCACAGGGGTTCACTGTAAAGCAAAGTCCAGGCCCTTCCTTGACATCCAATGAAGCAGGGTTGCCCCACCTTTTAGCCAAAATAGGCCACCCAGTTTCTTATTAAATTCTGTTGGATGCTGAAGTCCCCTTTTCATGTTTTCCACGACTCCCTGCCCAGTGACAAGGGGTTTTCATGGCTGATGGAATTCTAATCATACAAGAAGGAAAAGCCCCAAAAGCTCCCTGCTGGGGAGGAAACCAGCAGGGAATGGCTGCAGGTCATCAGAATACTTTATCCAGGGCACCTCCTTCCAGAGTCCAAAAGTCCCAGAGATAAAAAGATATCAGGGAACCCTCTGCATGTCAAGTAGAACTGTTCTTGCAGCCCAGATCTCTCGTGTGTTGGACGAGATATTTTTTTTTTCCAGAGACACTAGATGTATTTTGCTTCTTTGTCCCATCTGAGGAAGAACAAGACATTTGGGATTCACCATAAAGGCAGGATCATGCCCAAGGCATGTGAGCATAAGTTGGCTGGGTAGTGTTTCATGAGGGTTTTCCTATTTCTGACACCCTTGAGCAGGTTAATGTGGCTTTGGTCCAAAAATCAAAAAACAGTGAGAGCCTCCAGGCTAAACTGTGGTATAATCTGAATTGTGCTCTGGACGCACTGGGTACCACCTAGAACGATGAAAGCAGTAGCAAATGCTGGAGCTGTTGGAAAGAAAGAATCCCTGATGCATCTGTCTAAGCAAGAGATTTCCATGCAGCATGCAAGGAGGGAATCAGCTGCAGACCAGATCGATCATACTGACCATTAAACTGTCCCCTGGCAGTTCCAGAAGAGGTGCCCCAGCTGAAGCTAATCTAATAATTTAAAAAAAAAAATACAGAAATGGGATCTGCCACATGGACAACTGCAGACTGAAACAACTGCAGTAACACAGGCAGAGGAGGTTGGGTTCAGTTGCTTAAGCCTATCCAGCCATGTTATTTTAAATGCCCTGTGGGAGCTGAGAGATCTGCACAGGGCTGGCAGATGTGACACAGGACTTACAGGATGCTTAAAACAGCAGCTCAAAGATAATCAGGAGACCCTGGGGCATAACAGAGTTTGAAGTCCCAGAGGCCCTTGTTTCTAAAATGGAGTGCACCCTGGAAGTACCTGGGAGTGCTTTGTCTGCCTCTGCAGTTTGTGGTGCTGGTCTGGCTTGGGTAACTGAGCTAGACATAAGCCCAGCCTTTACTGTGCAAGTGTTGTCAGAGCTACCTGTCCTGCTTCTCCTCTGTCTAGAGTTTAGATGGTGCATTAAGCAGAACAGCTTTCTGGCTTAAGAGAGGCTCTACATATCCAAAATCAAGGAGGGCAATCCTTTACATTTTATCTTAGAATCATGGAATGTTTGAGGCTGAAACATCATCTAGTTCCACTCACCCTGCTAGGTGGTGTGTCTCCTGCAGGGACACCTTCCACTAGACCAGATTGCTCTGAGCCCCATCCAGCCTGGCCTTGTACACTTCTTTTATGCTGAGGATGCTCCTTTTATCATGAGACATCATCTAAAAGGCAAAAAAAAAAAGGCAAAAAAAATTAAAATCTACTCATAGCCCATTACGTTGCTTATGTGTCTTGAAAGATGTAGTCCTTGAAACTCTGGGATGTTCTAGAGTTGATACATGTGTACACACTGTCCTGGATGAGAAAATGTGTGAGCAAGCTGCTCCTGCTGCATTTTGCTCCTCTCTGGTGGTGAGCTAACCAAGCCTGCTGTGTTTGTGTCTTGACAGAGGGAGGTGACCTACCACAGGTGGTGACCGTGAGCACGGCTGTGTCCGTGTCTGTGGATGGGAAGATGGGGATTGCTGCAGGTAGGACATTCTGGTGCCTCTTTTTATCTTGAATGAAACGGTTGCATTTTTGTATGGAGTGTGGGAGCTGAGAGCTCTTAGCTTGTCATTCAAGGGAAGTGATGGGAGCCACAATAGACTGAGATGTTGAAAACTAGGCTCAACAGAGAATAATAGAGCAGGTACTGAATGGCTGACAGGCTTCTGAAAGGGGAACTGGCTGTTTGAAAGGAAACTTCCCATTGTCAGTGCTGGTGAATTTGTGGATTGAGACTCTTTCTCTGGAGCACAAGTAGGTTGAGAAGTCTGTGCAGGTTTAAAACTCTTTGCAGGAGACACTTTTGGCTTTGGAAAAGCATCATGTCTGTGCATCTCCACTGTTGTCTCAGCTGAGAAACGAAGTTTTGCTGGTGGAATGGATGTGTTGCTAGATCTCCAACTCAGACCTATAGATTGCCAAACTTATTGTTGTATCTGAGCTTTAAACTCCTTTTGGCAGACCTTCACTAGACTCTGCATCTACTTTTGGAAAATTTGTACAGCACATTATTTCTAGCAGAACCCCAAAGCTTTTGAAGATTTACCATTTTCTGTATTAATTGCTTCAGCCTTTATGGAAGTACAGTAAACTCACAAGTGAAACAGAGCACCCATTTAACAAAGAAAAATCAACATAAATCAATAACACTGGTGTCATACCCAACTTAAATGCTCGGCATAGGAGTATTGGGGTAAGAGAAGATGTAGCTCTTACCCCAAGTTTTTTTTAGAACCTGGAAGTGTTGACCAAGGGAAGAGGTTGATGGAACAGGTAATGGAGTAATTATCACCAGAAATACTCTGTGATGCAAAGCTTCTTGTGAAAGAATGGTTAGTGTTAATGGAGCTTTGTATGGTGGAAGGAATGACTGATGGAATAGATACCAAACAACAACTTTCTTATAGTTATATATAGTTATGTGTGTATATATATATCTCCAGTAGAGAGAAGGTCATACAGCAGATACCTTCAGATCACAGAGCCTGATATTGCTTTTGCCTAGGCTGGGTAGTATGCAGGGAATGATCTTCAACACTACTACTAGTCAGTGAAACTGTGGCAATTTAACTTCATCTGATCAAGTGTTCCTTAATTTCCAGGCTTCCAGTAAGTTCTAGCTGAGAGTGGTACTCTTTAAATATCACCCAGGCATTAAGAAAGTACTTATAAGCTGAAGGAAGGGTGTTATGCAATAGCACTTTTCACTAATAAACCACCACGTTAAGCCCAAAATCAGAAAATTGTTATGATGTCTGTCCAGAGATACCTGTAAAATAGAGATGGTTTCAGCAAAGTTCACGTTAATAGGTGCTTGGATCATAGAAACTGCTCCCCAAACTGATACTAGCTGGCACTGTTATACCCAGCAGAGAAAGAAAAGAGCATTGAAGCTGTACCAAGGGTCCCTGTGTAGCACTGGAGTGTTTTTCTAAACAGTAATTAAGGAGGACAAAAAATATTTAAAAAAAAAGACCATGTGTTTTTCATGGTCCTTTTGCTTCCCTTTCCTGACCTGTGAGTTAGAGCAGAGGCACAGCAGCAGTTCATCTGGCACTCAGCATAAATACAGGGAAGGAAACTTCTTGGTGGAAGCACTGGAGCAAGAACAAGTGGCAGGAGGATCTGCCCCTGACAGAGCCATTTCTCTTCTGTCAGCAGCACTTTTCACAACCCCTGTGGAGATTTCCACCCACTCACTTATGCTGCACACTGAATTGACTGTCTGTGTGGACATGCTGTGAAGGGGCAGGATCCTTTGCAGAAGGTGGAAAGAACAGCAGAGGATAGGGAAACAAATCATGTTAAAACAACAACAGTAAGGTAGAAAATCTGTCATTTATGGAAATGATACCGAACAAACCAGTGTTCTCACTGGCAACCACAGAAGTTGAGACACAGAAATGAATTTTCAGTTGTTTTTGTCCCTTAAAGGTACCATGGTCTCTGTCACTAAAGGCCCATTTGGTGACCTGACCACAAGCATCTTCTGTTCTCACACATGGTGTGTGTTCTTCATTCCTGGTTTCTTATGCTTTGATGAAAACGACCCGTCTTTCATCCATGGTGTGGGCTCAATGACAGCATCCAGACAATTACTTTCTCCCAAAGGGTCCAAAGTCCTTCATCCCCCCCTTGACTTCAGCAGGAGTGCCAGGGTTTGTTGAGATATGACCCATCTTCTGGTTTGGGTGTCAGCTTACACCATGCTTTGGGGGTTTCAAAGAGGAAAAAGGTATTATATCTATATTACCCTTTGCTTTGTTTCCAGCAGTGACCAGGTTCATCATCTGAGTCTTTCATACTAGAAGTCATTAAAAAAAAAGGACAATAATTATGATCACACTACTTATTGAAATACTATTTTTTATTGAGGATGTCAGCTTTGAGAGTAAGGATGTAGGTCTCACTTCATCTCCCCTCACACTAATATTCTGAGTGGCTAGATCCTGATTCTAGGGGACTTCATCCTACAGCAGTCTCCAGTTCAAATGATGCTGGGCTGTGCTGCAATACCATCCTGAATACAGGAGAGAGGTAAAGGAAGGGGAGACACAACAAGAAGCAATCAGAGCAGAATGGAATGCAGATTGTTATTATTATTATTGTTATTCTGATGGCATCAGCCCTCAGTGGGATTGATGCTGTATTCATTTAGGATTATGATACTAGCAGAAGTTTGGTACCCAGAACTTGTTCCCAGAAAGCTAAATATCTGGGTAGACTTGTAGTTTCTGAATAAATGCAGTCACAGTTCTATAGAAGGGAAACAACAGAGACTTTTTAAGTGCCCCTATAAAAGAACAAGTGGTATGAACTGGCCTGTCATTCTGCCAGTGATCATTACTGTCACTTGTTTGACTTGATGGTGCTGGAGGGGATTTGTAAGCACTTTGAAATGTTCACTATGCATGCAGTGAAAAATTAGGCTCCAGGATTTACAGCCATGCCCGTGGGGAGGGAGCACCCTCAGTGTCCCCGTGGGGAGAACGTCAGTGGTGGAGTGTTGGGCCCCTTTTCTTCTGGCAGATGAATGTCAGTCCCCAGCCAAGGCAGAGTAAGGCAAACTGGTAAAATCAAATCTCCAGGCAGATGACACAGGTCTGGGTGCTGTCAGGGAGTGAGGGAGCAGTCAGATGGGATTAGAGAGTAGCCAGTCTAGAGGGCTGAGAGAAGGGATGGAGGAGGGAATACAAGGGCCTCCTTACTCCCATTTCAATCTGGTTTAGCTCACTGAGAAATCCCAGAATGTATTTGAGGGATGTCAAGGCTGCTTCTCTTGCCTTTAGAGATGCTACTCCACACAAGGACAGGTGGGGAGGTGGCCAAATTCAGGAGAGAAAAGCAGTGTCCTCTGCCCTGCCCTACCCTTTCCCCTTTTCACTCATCCCTCTCCTTCCCCCATGGGCCAATCCTGGGGCACAAGGTGAGTGCACAAAGGGTATGTGCAAATTTCTTGGAGGACGTGGTGGAGCCAAGGCAGAGTCCACTTGTGTGAGCTGAGTTGGTGTGGCCTCTTGGGTGGGAAGCCACACAGGGAAACCTACCCCTGGCTTGACTAGATACCCGTTTCTTGGAATTAATAATGTCTACCTGCTATGTTGTGCTTTGCCACTTCAAAGCATTATGCAAACATTAAGTAAAGCCTGGATGATTAATTATAATTAACGAGAAGGCAGCTATTCTACTGGGATGTCAGTCCAGAACCTTTCACGCACACTAACGTTGTTGGAAATGAGAAATAAGGCATGGTGATGGCACTCTCCCCAAGCCATGTCCTGCCCCAGATAGCACTGTCATCTGCTCCCTCCCGTGAGTCAGTAGCCCGGGGCTTCCTGGTCCTCGGGGTGCAAGGCAGAAATCACATGTAGTTGCTGACAGAAGCTTTTAGTGATTTAAAGCCCCGGTGAAACTGCTGGAGTGTGCCCAGGAGTTCAGCTGTCACTCTGGGCTGTGTGTGACGTCTCTTTCATTGCCTGACCTTCTTGCTGTTCGACTTACGTGGCTGTCAGCTGGCTGCCAGTCCCAGCAGGGGCAGGTAGGGCTTTCTTTCCATTAGGTTCCTGGCCATGGTTGTCATGTTTCAGGGATGGGAAACGGACGATGGGGCATGCAAAGGCTCCATGGTGCCCAATAAAGACGATCCAAATGGGCACTTGGGAGATGCAGGTTCATTTTCTACAACACTTAGCTCCTCTGTTTATATTGAAAGTTACTGTTCTTAGCAGCAGTGACTGGAACACGGTGAAATCATTATCCCCTGACACCAATGGTATATACAGATGTATTTGGGGAGAGCTCTAGGCAAGCTCAAACAAGGGCCAGAGAAGAGAAATATTGTCTCTATTCTAAAGAGGGAGTTTTGGGACACTGAGTTATTAAGACCAGTATTTTTGGAAGACCTCTGTACTCACAGCAGGAGCAGATTAAAAAAAAACAAACTTATGGGTTTTTTCAGAGGTATTTGAAAACAATCAGTCTGACAAATAGATAATGGGAAGTTATTTTGCCATTTTACCACTGGTTAATATTCCACCTCTGTCATTCTGACGGAAGCTCTTCATTTGAAAAGCAATTCCTGGCCAGCGTGATGTCTCTTCCTTGGTCCCCAATTTTGGATACCTGCTGTCTGTCACCAGCAAGCAGGGACAGGAGCTGCAGGTGGCTTTTTCAGCAGTTCTGTTGCTGTGGCATCTTTTCAAACTAATCTACACACAATTCTATATTCCTACAGTTTTGTTGCTTGGATGGATAAAACATTTCAACCTTCTCTCTAGAAAGTGACAGTTGCTTCCATAGAAGCTGCTAAAAGGCATGGAAATAAGCTATAATAGCATAAGCATATTTTACACTGGAATAGCTGCATCTTAGCTAGAGAATTAAATTTATTTCACTAGTCTGGTTCAGCAACCAGCAGAAAGTTACCCATACAAAACTTGAGGGCAGCCGACCTCTTGAGTGTGTGCTGCAGTATTCAGAAGGAATGCTGTCCCTCTTTTGATGCTGAAGGCTGTGCCTAAGTTGTCCCAGTGCAGAGACTTCTGTCAGCTCTTGAGGCATCACCAGGTGCCTTTATGGAAATCACGGTCCCCCCGCATCCAGTGGTAGGATGGATAAAAAGAAGGAAGACTCAACTCATTTTTAGCCCATCACCTGCTATGTTTGGTTTCTGTCTGATGTCAGCCCCTTCTGGCAATCCCCGAAGCACAAGCAGTTTCTCACTCATCCCTTTGATCTGACAAAATGAGAGACATCTGAAGGGGCCGTGCCCTGGCACTGAGTCATAGGAAGTGTTGGGGCACTGCAAGGCAGAAATGCTGATGATTTTAGTGCCAACAGCAGCTGTGCCTTCTCCACCTCTCAAGATACCTGTCTGGGGCACCTTTGGCTGGTCTGAGGGTAGAACCAATAGTTCATGGGCCACAGTATCCACACTACATGGTGCCAGTGGAGTGCCAAGACCAGTGTTTCTTGCACCCTTCATCTACCCATCTGCCTGCCATCCATTGAGTTCTGCTTCTGTACTGAGCCTTGGGGGAGAGACCTGTAAGCATACAGGCTGCTTTTTGGGGTGTTTCTGGGACAGACACAAGCTGATCTATGAGCCAGACAAAAGTGAGGTGGTTGCATTGTTTTGCACTGGCTCTGATATTACAAACTCTGCCTTTCACCGAGGTTTGGTGTAGGTTCTGGGGCCACATGGTTCCCTGTTCAGAGCTGGTTATCCTCCAGCCATGTCAATGAACAGGCAGAAAGAGCAAGCATCTACCTACAGAACTCCAAATAGATGTCTCCATGCATAGAGAGTAGCTGGCAACAAGAGGGGAAAATAAGATGATTTTATCCTCAAAAGAATGCTAAAAAATAGGCATGTGAGATATCTTCCATAGTTTTCTGTTCACCCTGGCTGGACCTTAGCAATTTCCATTTGTTCCGTGGTGTATCCGCTGTCTGCACAGGCTGTAAGATCTTCAGTACAGGAGTGATGCCTCCTCCCTGTGTGTGCAGACATTTCCTTTTGCCTTGGGAGGAGTCCTTTTCTGGGGAACAAGTGAAGAGACTAGCCAATTCTGTAGATTAAATATTTCCTTCTAGTCCCTGCTGAGTGCCAGAGTTTGCACACTGTACCACTTCCTGGGAAAAGAGCACTAAGTGACTGAGCCCCTTGTGCCTGTGCCCAGGCCCTGCCCTCACCAGCCCTTTCAGAGAATTTCCTCAATGGGACACCAAAACAAATTGGGGTTTTCTCTTGTGGGGTCTGGTGAGGCCTCTCTCAGTCCTGCAGCCTGTTCCAGGCTGGAGCTCCAGCCCAGGTCCCTGTTCTTGCCTGTGCGTAGCAGAAATCTTCTAGCCTGAGGTTATCCGTCACCACTGCCTCTCCAGCTCCTCTGATTGCCATGGTTGTCACTCTTGAAGGGAAAAGAACCCTTGACACTGGCTCAGGAGAGACTTGCATATAGCTGGATTTTTTAGATTGGCACCCGGCGCCTTTGCCATGTTCCCTTTGCTTGCAAATTATTTGATATCATTTTAATTCTGAGCCGAATTAGAGCAGCGCACGGGTTGCCATAGCAACCATTTCCTTGTGCCTTTTGGTCTGACTCATTGCAGACAATTACTCTTGCGCTCCAGGATTCACAGATGTGATAGGAGAAGAATCATGTGCTGGGCTTTCAACTTTTTTTACTTTTAATTTCCTTCCCAGCCTCTCTCCCATTAACTCCTACATAACCAGCATCAGCAGGGACCTGTATCTCTGCCCAGGGCCACGTGGCCCCGAGGGAGCACACTGCAAGTGGAGTATGTGTAGATGCACAACGTTTGAGGGGATTTGTGCATACCTGTGTGTATTTATATACATAAACAGTTTCTCTGCAGTGCGTGGCTTGGGATACCTGTCTGAATGTCTGATTAGGGATGTGCACAGATATTTATACCCACAGAGCAATTTGCACTTATTCCTGTCTGCGGTGGGGCTATGTGCTCACACATGTTTTCTGTGTGTGCACACGGGTATGGACGTGATTAATTCCTGTGGACGTGGAATTTTACCCACTGTGCAGGGTCTGCCAACATACTCTGAGTGTTTGGGGGACTGACAAAGTGTGAGGGGCACAAACAGTCCAGGATCTTCCATTTGGAGCTGTGCAGAGATCCAGATGTCAAGCAAGTGGCACTGACACCTCTGACCAAGCAGGGTCCACACCTAAATCCCTGTGTGAATTCAAGGACAGCACTTTGCCTTGCTCACACCTGTCCCCCCAACACCCCGTGTCTGTGCATCTAAAGTCCATGGAGTAAAGCAGAGTTGTCCATGCAAGGACTGCAGCCTTAGCACAGGTATAATGAGCTCATGTCATGAGCTGTATTAGGACCTACAGCTCACCAGAGGAGCAAAGTCACGTGAGGAGATGCTGAAAAGGATCACACAAGCATATGTGATCGTAAATGCGAACATAAGCAGTCTGTAGATGTAGGGATGAAGGTGGCAAATATCACAGCAGAGGAGGTTATAGGAAATGTCTGGTAAGATGGTTTAGCTGAAGTTCAGCCAAGGCACAAGCAGACAAGTTTTGCAGGGTGAGAACCACAGAAACTTAGCAGATCTGAGTAAAGCTCCAGTCTACTCCTAAGATACATTCTTTTTACCACCAAACTCAACCTGAATTCTTCTTCTTCTGCCCTACCTATCACCTAAGGCACAAATCTCCCCACCATAAGCCTATGTTAAGGGACTCTGACTGCCATCTCTTTCCCCCCGCAAGACCTTTTTCTTCTCTTCCTTTCCCTCGCTGGGATGCAGAAACCCCACTCATAGGATCTCAGGATAATTCTGGTCAGAAGGCACCTCTGGAGGTCTCTAACCACCCTTCTGCTCAAAGCAGGGTCAACTCTGAAGCTGGACCAATTTACTTAGAGCTTTATCACATGAAGAGTCCCAGAAATATTTCATGTTCCTCCCTAGTGCTCTTGCACTGCACTGTCCCTGGATGCACCATGCAGAGGCTGTACTGACAGCCATTCCCTTTCTCCCTGTCCTTGTGCTGTGTGAGGACTATCAGCAACTCTTCATTGCCCACTGGGAGCTGTGGAGGGGCTGAGGGCAAGGTGGTTTGCAGTGTGTATGGGCCCAGTGTTGGATGCTGAGGCAGGGAGCATGTGAGAGGAGAGGGAAGGAAAGAGCAGAAGGTAGGCATCCTGCTTCTGCATATGGGAGAGCCCTTGTCTGGAAGCCATGGGGAGTTCCAGGCTTTCCCAAGGCAGTGCAGAGGCAGAGAAGAGAGGTTGTGTGTGCAGCAGATAGGCAAGGTGTGGACTACACTGCTGCCCAGAGTGTGTGGAGGGTGTTCTGCTGCTGGCTCTCTGCACTGCTTTCACAGGCAGCAGTGCAAAGTCTGGAGTGTGGGGAGGGAGCAGTTGAGCTTTTGGGGACGGTGTGAAGCCCTCATTTCTGTAAAGAGCCCGATTCTCTTGCCCTCCATCTGTCTGCCACCACAGGCAACTGCTTAGGCTGCTTACACTGGCCCTGCAGAGAGCCTGTGTGGAATGGAAAAAGAACAGACAGCAAAGAAGATTGCCTTGCCCTGCCTTGCCCCTGCCCTGCGTTGACCTGCCCTGCCCCCTTTTAGGGGTCAGGAAATATGGGGATAAAATGCAGATTGCTTACAAATCAAGCTAAGTTAGACCTTGCAAAGCAAGTTAAAACAAAGAGCAGAAGATCCTTCAGCTATTTGAAAAGAAAAAAAAAAAAAAAGAAGTAGGGCCACTTCTGGCAATAAGAGTGCAGTGGAGATCAAGGAGTCTATAGCTTGAGCCAAAACCAAAGAGAACGCTGTGCCCAAGTTATTGATAAAGACAGAAATGTCGTCCTTGGGGAAAGAAACGAGCTGCCTACCATGAATAAGCAGCTCAAGCTGCTTAGTGCACTCACAGTGCTGGGCCTGGGTGCTCTCTGGCCCTGGGAGCGCTGGCACGTGGAAACACAGGCTTATAGCAGAGGGCTTTTTTCAACTCTGCCCACAGTGGTGACTCCATGCAGCCTGGAAAAGTGAAAATTCAGCAGTTAGGATTAAGGAAGGGTGAGAAATAAGTTTGTCAGGCCTTTAAGTGTGACCTCTCTAATGTTTGTAGCACTTTAGAGGAGATCTTGAAGGAAAGTATAATTATTACCAAGCAGTTAGGGGAAAAGGGTTATCAATGCTGGATCATACCAGACTAACCCAATAGCTTTCTTTCAGATGATTGTTTTCGTGGAAGGCAAAAGAAATTTCAAAGGCCTCGTCTCTGTGTTTCAGTAAAGCACTTGATACAGTGCCACACAAGAAACAATTAGTTAAACTGGAGAAGATAAGAAAGGCAGAGGAGTTGTGAGGGGCAGGGAGGGAGAAGTTAATCTGGGAAGACAGAAGCAGCAAGAACACCTATCAAAGTCTAGCAAAAGGTTACTTGTTACACTCCCTGTGCTCGCCCATGGGATTAGCCTTTGCTAATATTAACCTCAGACCCTATAGCTATAGATAGTGAGGAAGTATCCTGATAATTCAACACTAGAAGGCATTGCTAGTGCAGGGAAGGACCAGGATATCATAGAGAAAGCCTTATTTGACCTTGGCAGGAGTACTAGAAACAGAATGAATTTCAGTAGTGCGACAGACAAGGTCATATGCTTGACAACTAATAATAGAAATCTTCTGTAAGCTGGGAACTCTGTGAGATCTGGCAGAGAGCACAGCAAGCAGGACTAGAGGCAGTCCTTGTCTTCTGGGGACTGTTGAGCCAATTTTGCCAAGACTCAGTGAGGATCCTCAGTGTAAGCTGTATTGCTCCCTGCTGCCCACAAAACATTCAGGGAACCTTTGTCATCTGCCAAGATGTGTCCTGAGATTCTTGCTGAAAGGCAACTGGGTAGGCTCATTAGGTAAACATATCCTGAGAAGGCTCAGGAAAAAAATGCTGGGATGGTGGCATGGTGGTGAGTGAAAGTGTGATGCAATTGTGGACAAAGCAAACGCTGTTCTAGAAAGTACTTAGGGATGTTTTCCCAGTAGGGAAATGCATTGGCACTCCTACCCAAAGCCCTGTGAAACCTCCCCTCTAGTTTGTGTTACAGCTTTGGTCGAAGGAGTACAGGCTGACACAGGAACAGACAGGATGAAAAGATGATGAGAGGAAAGGGAAGTCTGACTTTGTGAGAGGAACCTGGGAGCACCCAGCTTGTTTAACCACATGCAACCAAGCCAAAGTGGATAGGTTTGCTGTAATAAATGCATCTTGGAGGAAACATTTAAACTAAAGCACATGGTTGTATGGAGATAGTGTAGTAGAGATAGGCAATGAAAATATTTAGAGTGGAAAATTAGGAGGGGGTTTCTGTCTGTTGGGGTAACGCATCTTTACCCAGAATCTGAGGTAAAAAGACAAATGGGTTTAAGCTGGAGCTTGAGAAGTCTGTAAGAAGGAGGTGGTGCCTTGAATAGAAAGAGCTGAGACCCTGTTAGTCTGACATCCCTTCTCCATCACCAGGGAACGGGTGAAGTCCCTGGTCTCCCCATGCCACAGTACAATAATCAGCAACGGACAAGGTGCAGGATGGTCACTCAGGAACTCCCTGAGTGCAGCATTCCCTTTGGGCACAAGGATGGGCCTTCTTACCATCGAGTTCACACACGGCGTGATTTTAGTCATGACTGAATAAAAATATGTTTGTTAATGCAGCTGAAAGCCCCAGCACAGCACCTGGAAGGCCAGAACGTAGGGCTGATCTAAACCCTTCTCTCAGCCTTTGGCAGTGTGTTGGTTTCTCTTGATTGATTTAGGTATTGCAAATTAAAGAATTGTGAGTAGAGAAACCCCAGCTTATGACAACAAGCCCTTAGAAACCAGGTGGGGATTTGGGGGCTGGTGTGTTTTGTGGCAGCTGAGCAGAGCAGAGCAGAGAAGGGAGAATCTGAAAAGCAGCTGGTCAGAGGCACTCACTGAAAAGGGAATGATCAGTCACAAGAGGATGAAAATAAGGAGGAGAGAGAAATAATAATTGGGGAATCAAAAACATGTATGTCCAGTAGGAGAGATGTGAAAAACAACCATATGAGGGCCTGAGTGGATTAAAAAAGTGGAGAATGCTTGAAGGAGACTATCCTCTTAAATAAAGGGCTAGATTTTCTCTTGCTAAGAATTGCATAAATCTGGAGGCTCTTGTATAGAATGCAGTGAATTTATACTACTATAAAGGTGGCTATGAGTGGGATCAGAACCAGTTATCCATAATCTGACTTCCTCAAAATTACTAGTTAGGGGTTTGCCCTAGTATTTCCGTATGACTCCACCTTTAAAGTAGGAACAATGTTCACACAGCCTAGTGAGTGGGCTGTGAGACGTTTGGTGGGCAGGAGTGGGGAAAGATAATATTTATTATTTTATGGCAAAATCATGTCGTATGTACAATACAGAGCACAGATATTCATGGATGAGAAGAATACTTCTAAAAGGAGGAGGAAAAACTGTAAACAGTGTGACAATAGGCTACAGTGTTGTTCCAGAGGTGAGGAAATGCTTTGCAGGCAAAAGACTTAGTGAACTCAATCTGCTTTTTTTACCTAAAAGAAGACTGAGAGATGATTGGATTTAGAGCATAAAGTGCCTTCACGGGGAGAGGTGCTGGCTACTGAAGGTTTATTTTTTTAATCTAGGGAAGAGAAGCATAACAAAAAATGTGATGGAAACCAAATAAATTCAAATTAGTTAGTAAGCATGAGTGCTAACAGTGAGCATGAATAGTTACTGTAGTAAGGTATGAAGGGAAACAGGATTTTTCCCTTTCTTGAATGTTTTTTAAATCAAAAGTAGACGCCTTTCTGGAAGATTCGACTTAGCTGCATGTAAACACTCACTGTTGGTCTTTCTGCAGGATAACTTCTTTAATTTCTGTTTCATAAGCTAAACAGATTGAGCTCTTTAAGCCTTTCTCAGGAAGGCATTTTCTGCCACCCTCAAATAATGTTTGTGGTTCTTTTCCACACGATTTCCAAGTAGCGTGCAATACGCAGAAGGTCAGACTGGATGATCTAAAGTCCCTTCTGGCCTTTATATTCTCTGAATCTCTGCCTCTGTGAATTCATTAACGTTTGCAAGCTCCCAGAGAGCTGCCAAAGGCAAGCACTATAGAAATGCAAAGCATTGTTGTTTCTCTGCATATTTCCCCTGAGCTTTATGCGGAGCTGGTTGAATATCGCAGGGTATGGTCTGTGCGTGTTGCCTCAAATGAAATACCTGCGCTCCTCGCTCCTTCGGCGCCCTTTGCAACTTGGTTTTCTGTGGCTGTCGTAACAAAACAAGTTTATTCCCGAGTTAGGACACAGAAAAGGCAAATGTGAAGGGGCAGATCTCTGCTTGGAGCCCCGAGCAAAGAGTGGCACGTTGTTGTCCTGACCCAGCAGCTCCATGCAAGGCAGTTATTCTTAGCATCACCCTTTGCTTTCTCCTTGGCTCCAGGTGCCCTGCACATGGTGTCTGCCTGGCTGCAGCACAGCATAACAGTGGGAAGGACAGATCTGGCCCCTGTTGGTTGCTTTTCCCCCCATCCTCTATGGGGAGAAAAGCTGTGGGTATGCTGCCTTGTCCCCAGATTTCCAGGGCTCCTACCGATGGGAAGAGCTCTCCGAAATGACACAGGAAATCTTTATTTACTTGCACTTCATTCTGTAACTGTCCTCATTGGGGAATGCTTATTCTTTTGTTTGTATTGTTCTTGGAGGGAGGGCTTTTTGGTCCTCAGAAATCCCATGCTAGGACTTGCACTTATCTGATCTGATCAGAAGCTGACCCTCTGACCTGTGCTTCCAATCAATGCTGGCAAACGCTCTTCAAGCCAGCACAGCAGTCTGCTGATGAACAAGATACTGAAGAGGAATTCTATTTTATACATTTTATATGTTATATATACATATTTACATGGTTATATATGGTGTTATATGTGTGCATGAGTAGATAGGTAGGCAGGACAAATACATTTGCTGATATAAAGTAATAATCAAATTATAATAATCAAATTGCAGAAAATTACAACCTGCTCCCAGATAGTTCATGAACTGAAAAAGCCTGGAGTCATCAGATGAGTGTGTTGGCTTTGCTTTTTTTCTGCTCTGTGTTGCTGGTATTATATGAACTGCTTAACAGTATCTGTGTGCACTGCTCTACCTACATGGCAAAATTAGACTAAACTATGTGTCATAGACACCATACTATTAAACAATAATGGTGACTCTCTTGCAGCACATACCTTTTTAGCAGCACAGATGCTTCAGCTCTTATCGGATTAAGAGTACTGGGTTCTGTTCCCAGTTTCTCTCTGAAGATCAGCCTGAGACTAACAGGGTGACTTGAGTATAACAGTGTGAGTTCGGTGGCACAAGGGTTTGCTTGTGGTGGGGCTTAACATCTTTTGTGGTTCCACATGCGTCAGGATGAGCGTTTTTCTCACAGGATGAGAATGTGATGAATTTTGTATGCTTAGCACTGAAAGTGGCAAAGTGGGGAATTTAAACTTCTTAGCTGTGTGTGATAGACCAAGCCAGTGAACAGCTGGTGGAGAGACTCTTTTAGCTCCAGGGGTGACAGCTTGTGTACTTGGGGTGCAATAGGATTAGACTGCAATTTCCATCCATTTCAAAATAACCTTGCTCAAGAGGGTCAGGAATCTGGAGATGTAGGAAGCCATAGCTCACTATTTGTTACATTACGTTCTAATTAAAAAAAAAAAAAAAAAAAAAAAAAAAAAAAAAAGGCTTTTGGAATCAAATTTGACCTGAATATAACTCCGTTGGCTTCTGCGTTCTTACACCAGGGATTAATTTGGCCCTTTCTACTTTTATGTAATGAGCTGATTGCCACAGTATCTTATCCTTGTTATACAATCACCCTTGTCTGACTGTGTCCCTGGAGCGCTGTGTGTGTGAGTTTCTAGATCTAGGGTCTCACCTTGACTGTGTACCTAGTCCTAGAGCCTCACCCTGAGTTACACTGATATACTCTGTGTGTATGTGTGTGTGTATGTTCATTCCAAGTTCCAACAGTGTGTACAAACCAGCATACTTATATGGGAATTGAGGGGCTTTCTCGTTTGGCTGGCTGTATCCCTGTGGTGTTTGCTTTTGCAGGGGGCAAAGAGAGAGGGAATTTTATCATCAGAGATCTCATTTAAACAAGAAGGAGCATAGGAAAATACATTCTTTATTATTATTCTGTAACAACAAGCCAGAAATATAATATACCTTTAAAAATTTTCTGTCTCATGCCAAAGAAACCTCCATTCAATCATTTAGAAAATCTTGTCGCTCTCCCTCAAACGGTAACAAAAAAGAAAAAGGAATTACAAGTGCCATCTCTTCCCTGCAAGAAATGTGCCTGTGCCACAGGTGGGTGTGTGGGGAAGGGGAGTGGGGGAGAGCAGAAGGGGTGTTTCTGGTGGCCCTGCCAGCCCCTAGATCGCCCTGGCATGTGTTGGACCTGCCTGCCCCAGAATACCATTTCCTGAGTGCAGGCGCCTGCATGGAGCTTTGGTGCACCTGCCTGCACCAAAGGGTGCATTCAGGGGGGTTTCCCCCGTGCCTAGCCATGCCTGCAGGGATAACAGGAGCCCCTGTCTCCACACACCAAAGGAACCCATTGGCTGAGCACGCAAGGAGCACTGGGTGTCATTCTGTATCCAGCATCCCACAGGAGAGCTTTGTTTCGGACTGTGCTAGCTACCGTGTTCCCTGGTGTGCCTGTGGACAGTGCAGCAGCTCAGTCACACCAGGGCAGCCTGTTTTCCAGGTGTGCTAGGGAAAGGAGGAAGAGCCTGTTTGCAAACAGTGGCATGAAGAGGGTATTTCCCAGTGAACCCAGTTACTCTGCTCTGCGTGTGAGAGGTCCTCATCCTTCCCAGCAGAGTATTTGCTTTCCAGTGGGACTCCCCATAGCAGCCAGCCTTCATATTTCTCAGCAGCACTCAGTTCTCTCCTTTCCTGGGTGGGTTTCTAAACATAGCAGTCCCTTGTCTAGGGTTGAGATAAATCCAGACTTTCTGCTGTATAAATTAAAACAAAAAAGGAAAGGATGGGCAAGGTCATCATCAGCCCCACAACACAAGATATAGAAAATATTATTAGCAACAAAGAAAAATTGATCAGGGCTGGAGGAAGTCACAGGGAAGGTGCAGGGAAAGGAGGATGTCATCCCCTCAACCCCTGCAGTGTGCCCTGCCTTTCTCCCATTCATTTTATCTCTGGTCTATTCCCTTTAAAACAGTCTCTCACTCTCTTGCTCACTCACACACATACATACACACACACACATATATAGATCCCATTTGTTTTGTGCAATATTTCACCATTTTTTGATGCAAGTAAAATATAGATCTATAAATATACCACTCTGACTCAAGTCCCATTTCAAGTATGATTGTGGAGTCCAGTATGGTAAAGGGAGAAGTTCCCCTGAGAGGGAGGCTGGGGAGAGGTTTGGATCCAGCAGGCAGAGTCTAGTCCTGGCTTGCTGGGAATGTGGAGCAGCAGTGACACGCATATGGAGTCTGCAGTGCACCAGTTCTGCCCTTCAGAACGGGCTACACTTGGAGCAGATGGGATGGTTGTAGTGGCTATACAGTGTATGGGGTGAGAGTCCTTCCTCCTCACGTCTTGCCAGCCCCCCTCCTCCTCTTCCAGTTCCTCACAAGCAGTGTGCTGGGAGTAGGGGTAGAATGTGTGTGCACACTTGTGGGTGGACTGCTTCTCCCAGTTGTTCCTCCATGGCAGCCTTGTCTTCTGCTTCCTGAAGAACATCCTCCCCCGTCCCATGCATCCCCGTGTCGAAGGAAAGTCATGCTTAAACAGTTCAGAGCATCCTGTCTCCTTGCCTCTAGTGACCCTGGGTAGAGCAGGAGGGATTTTACCACTCCAGGCTTTGATTAAAGATGTTGTGTGCCCGTGGGTCAGTGCAACCACCTGTCTGGAGCCAGAAGGGGGTGAGGAGCCAGCGTGCATTGCTTCCGCAGGGATCCGGTCACAGCGAGCAGGAGGGCTGCGAGATGTCCGAAGGCATCGGGATTCAGATGGAGCAGGTGGAAGAGGTGATGTGCCCTGGCAGGGTCCACCTGCAGTGCATGCTGGGCTCTGAACACAGGTTGCCAGCAAAACACCCTGCAAAGCTGGGCTGGCTGCCAGCTTGTTTCCTGATGGCAGGGATCACACCATCCACAGGCACTGTGGATGCACGACCTCCAGTGTCATCTTCCTCGCCCAGGAATACCCACTGTGACGGGTTAGAGCAGGTTACCATGGCAATGTGCGCTCTCCCCTGGAGACAGCATTTTATCCCACTTCCAGTGATACAAAATGAGTCCTTATGTCGAGTTCCTTTCATTTTTTTTTCCCCTCTCACTTTTTTTTTTTTTTTTACCCTGTCAGGTCAGAATGAGCAAAGACTAATAGGAGGCACTGCAGTCTGAGGGCTTTAAAGTCTGACTGGGGGAAGTCACCCTATGTGACAGTGGCAGTGTGCGCAGTTGCGTGTGTGGGCATGCTCGTGTGCAGCTGTGGATGGCGTCAAACACACCAGTGATGGTTAAGGGAGCCTATGTGGGCTGTGCTGCCTTCCATGCCAGACCCTTCCTGGGCTCTCCCACACCTGCCACGCTGTGATCCAGGTTTCAGCCTTCAGCTCAAGACCCCTCAGAATTGCGCCCACGCTTTTCAGTCACCTCAGCTGCGTCACCCTGCTCCACACGCCGTGCTGGCCCCTCTGCCAGCCGTGTCAGTTGTGTGACTTCTTCCCCTGACACCTTTCCCCAGGCTCACACTACTCAGCGTGGCTTACACTACTGAGGCTGGTAAACCACCTCCTCCTCTAGTCTTTCCTGATGACCCAGTTCTACTCTGCCAGCCAAACATTTCTAAATGGAGGCTTTGTATCCTTACCCTCTCCATTTATCAGAGAAAACATAAAACAGATAAGAAGAATACACCTTATTTTTTTCACAGACTCATGCTCTAATCTCAATAACTTTGCCTCTCTCTACCGTCTCCTGCCAGTTTCCACTGGCTCTGCACTAGGGCTGAGATGTCTCTGTTAGCTCCTCAGTGGCAGTGTGCATGTATTTTGTCTGAAGCAGAAGGCAATATGCAGTGCTGTGATCAGGGTAAGGTAAAGTGGCTGAATGTATTCAACACACAGAGGGCAGATCAGCATGGGCATGTGTGGCTCTGCATGTGCAGGTGGGGTGCCTGGATATCTGGAACTGTGGCTGGCTGTGTGTGCGTGTTGGGATCAGAATGAGTCAGTGTGTGTGTGTACAGGAGGGTGACTCCGTGTCTGTGCACCTATAGGAGATGACATGTGTGTCAGCTCACAGATTTGGACTTGGCCAGGAGCAAAAAGAAGGACACTGTGCTCCTGGCAGTGTGTTGAAGTGACACAGGTTATCCTTCCACCTTTAAAAATGAGAAAGGAACTCTCCCACTGACTGTTGTCCTACCCTGGGGACCTTCCCTCCCTTCTGATGTAAGGAGCACTGACTTGCAGGTAGTGACCCTAACAGTGAGGCATGGACACTTCTGGTGTCCTGCTTCCCACACAAGCTTTCACAGAGCTGCTCTCGGTTTGCAGAGAACTCTTGACAGGATACAGGATGACTCAGGACCAAAGCTGAGAGAACAACACAGGTTCCCAGAATGTGCCAGCTGCCTTTGCAGCAGGCATGTGAGGGAAGCTCTGTGCAAGGGCATGAGGCACAGCAAGCACTCGAGGTCTGACTCTACTTTATTTTGTCTGGGAGGCCCCAAGGGTGAAAGGGCACAAAATGGGCCTGGGGCAGAGGAAAAGAAATTGAGCCAGGTGCCCTGACCCCCCAGAAGCATGTTGCACTACTTGGGTGAGTGGAGCAATAGCACAGTCTGTCTCTCTGTCTGGGAAGATGTATTTTGGGAGGGCCCCATGCTTGACTGCTCTCAGGTACCTTTTTTTCATCGCTGTCCCTTCCTTCCTAGAAGAGTTTCACGCCACAGAGGAGATTTGTTTTTGTTCTTCATGTTCACCTTCTGTGTCACCCATGAGCGGCTGCCTCTTCTTCAGCTCCCGGTGGTACTTGGCCATGAGGGAGGCGTAGATGCAGCCGTAAGCAGCTGCCACCACCATCATGATGCAAACGATGCCGCAAACCACCCCTGCAATGATCACAGTGCCAATGGCCCGGCGCACGCTCACGGGCCTGTATCGCTGTTTCTGAGGGCATCCCACACTGGGCTCCACTTCTGTTTCTGGGCCTGATTTAGATTTGGAAGGAGTTGGGCTGCCTTTAGTGCAGGGTGGGCCAGTATTGTCCAGCACGGTAGAGCTGTTCTCATCATCCAGCTGGGAGCAGTAGTTAAACATCTCCATGGGTACCATTCGCATATCCTTCCCTTTCAGCTCCTTGGGCAGGGTACATGCCAGCTGGTCAATTTTGCCACCTGTTCCAATAGAGATAACAGGAGTGAATCACAGCTTCATCCCGTGACAGTGACAGCAGAGATAGATCCTGAGGTGGGGTGAGTTCATGAGCCCTCTGTCATGTTTGCTAAGTATTTTCCCTGCAGAAGTTTCAGCCATGTCAGCTGGCTGATATGATTCTGCCTAGGCTGGATTCCACACTAGAGCTCATGGTGCATGATATCTGCACAGACATCTTTCAGGCCAAGACATGAAAGCCCTCTGAAACCATTTATTAAGTCAACCCCATATTGTTTAGTGAGTTATGTAAGTGTCAGTAGAACCGTTTTATAAAAGGAGAAATAAAAGCAAAAAGATAGGACCAGGCTGTGTCTTCTCAAAATAACAACAGATGCATGGTCCCATCTTCTAACAACAAATCTATCTCTGTGAAAATAATGACAGATGATGAAACAAATGCCTGAGTGAACTTGGGCAATTTCTTTGGAAGGGGACTTAAAAAACAAAGTTACCTCTGTGTGCTTTCCATCAACATATCGTGTGATATGGGAGTCAAGAAAGAAAACAAACCAAAAATGAAAAAAAGAGGACAGTGGCACTTGTATGCTTGTTTGATTCTGCTCACACAAATGCATATTTCAGACTGCAGTGTAGCCATAGGCAGAGATAATCTTCTTGCAGCATGGCTGTGATCAGCAGGGATGTGACAGCTGACTGTTGCTATCCGCATGATTTGAGACCCTTTCCTACTCGTTGGCTTCAGCAACAGAAGGTCAGGCCTTCAATCGTCATTCCTGTAAAATGTGCCATCTTTCTTTGAGTTGCAGCTCCTAAAAATATGTCATCCCATCAGCATTCCCCATAAGTGATATGTACCTTTCAGCCTTCTCTGTTTCAAGGAAAAGGTGGAAATGCAAACTTGTCAAAAACTGCTTGCTTTAAAATGATGACTTTATAGCCAGTCTGACTTGGGACCTGGCTTGTAAATTTGAGCTTTCAGTTTAGGTTTACCAATATTAGTTGGAGTATTTTTTCTAAGTGGCACCCTTGCCTATGGTTCTTTTGTTGGCAGAAAACCTGATGCTTTATAGCCAAATCTGACTTTTAGTTCTCTTGGCTTAAGAAAGAGAATGGGATGGCTATTTTCAAGTGTGAAAAGCATTTCTTCTGTTTAGGCAGAAAGGGTGAGGTGAACTCATAATCCTAAAATTTTGATGTTACTTGGGGAAAGTTCTTTCTTCTCCCAAGGTTAAAAAAAAGGGGGGGGGAGGGGAGTAATTGTTCAGATTAGAAACAAAACAAGGAAATAGGAGATCTGGGGCTGCAGAGGACTCCCCGGCCTGGCAGTGTTGTTATACAAATGTGCAGTGGCACTAAACTGTGGTATGGTCCTCATACTCTTTGGCTAAGACCTGTCATTCGGGTCAGCCTGACCTGACAGATGTATCTGCTCATGTTTCTCCCCTGCCTTTGTTTGCCCTTCCGTGGAAGACCAGCCCTTCTGCGCTTTCACTCCCGCCGTGCGAACACCTACCTCTGTAGGAGAACCACTCCATCCAGTGTTTGAAGTCTCGGAGGTTGCAGTCACATTCCCAGGGGTTATCCCCAACTTGGAGCAGCTGCAGGCTGGTTAGCGGTTCGAAGGTCACCCTGTCCAGGCTCTGCAGGCGGTTGGACCTGAGAGAGAGGGAGCGGAGAGCAGGCAGGTCGTCAAAGATTCCCGAGGGGATCTGGGCCAGGCCGTTGATGGAGAGGTCCAGCTGACGCAGCAGGGCCGTGTGTTGTAACAGGTCCTTGTCCAAGGCCCTAATGCTGTTGTTCCTCAGCTGGAGCTCCGTGAGGTTCCCCAGGTCACTGAAGATGTTCTGAGGGAGCTGGTCCAAGAAGTTGTTGGATAGATCTAGCCTCTGTAGAGCGGAGAGGTTGGAAAACACTGCCCCTGGCAGGATGCTGAGTTTGTTGTTGAGAAAGAGGAAGGTCCTGGTGTTTGTGGGGATGTCTGAGGGAATGGAAGAGAGGCCCAAGCCACTACAGTCCACTTCCAGGTTGCCACTGTTACACTTGCAGGAGGAAGGACAAGCAAAGAAGGACTCAGCAGCACATAGCGACAGCCAACAGCCAAGCACTGGTGGGTGAAAAGCAGGAAAGAAAGAGTGCATGTATTAGAGCAGTGCTTTCCCACCCTCACCCATCGCCACCTTGAGCACAGCTACGACCACAGTACAACCCTCACAGCAGGACCCTTCGCTGCAATGCCCTGCAGTGTAATGAGTTTCCTCACAGCTACATCCCTTTGCTGCTGGCCTGCACCCTCACACCGTGACTTTCCTCTTAGCCTTTCTTTTTTATGAGCAAGTAAATATCCTTCCAGCTTCACAAAGAAGTTAGAACAGTGCATCCCAGAGGACTTTGCTGACAGATAATGGAGCACTGGTGCCTGTCAGAGGAGAATGGAGCAGAGAGCAGTGGGAGGTGTCACCTCTGATAAAGGACAACTTTCTAAACAGTCAGGGTAGAGAGAGGAGGGACCAGTTTATATTTAAGAAGCTCTATTTTCTTCAGGAATAGACATGTTAATGAAGAGCTTTTAAGAAAAAGGAAACCAAAACAACCTACATCTCGTTTGCGCTCCTGCAGTTTGAATTCTAAGATTTGTGATAGGTCAGACTCAGGTTCTAAGTTAGCTTCTACATCAGGGTATTGCTTGCTTTACCATATTCATAGTGTGTCGTGTGGGCCTTGTGTCCACTTTTGATGAATTAGATTACATTACAAAGGGATGACCAAGAAAGCTGGGAAAAAGGAAGAAGTCCCTGGACTGGACACCTGGAACTTGCCACTGCTCTCAAAACAGTTTCATGATCCTATAACAATAGCCCCAGAAGTACCTCCTCTGACTAAAATTGCCCACAGCAATGGAATGAGGAAAAAAATTGCAGATTGGTAACTAAAGAAAGAGGTGTTAGGAAAAGGGTTATCATGTGCAGCCTTTCTCCTTCAGTGTCTCAGACTTAAGATCAGACAGTCCACAAATCTGCATTTTTTTAGAGGCTGCTCTGGATCACCATTCCAGACATAGGTCCAGATCCTCTTAGTGGAGTCAGGACACTTGTTACCAACCCTCCCTGGGTGCCAGTGGCTTCTAAAATTCTCATTTCTGTAATAAAGAAGCAATAGCATCAGGAAAGCGAGCTCTGTGCCTCCTGTCATTAGAGGAGTGGGAGTTATGTTTTAGCAGACTATGTAAAACATTTGCATCCTTCATCTTAATTCCTTTCATGGAGTTGAGCTCGCACAATGAATTCCACAATTTTTCAATGTGGGAAGCAAATTCAGCTCCCTCGCAGTTTTTAAGGTGACAAGTTTAAGCATTTAACTAAAACTGAAGCAGGTTTGTCTGTATGTCATGCCCTGTCCTCTCCGTTTCTCACTTTTCTGCAGAGAAGGCAGTCACTTAAGGGTCAGTTTTAGGGGTCTTTTTAGGGGTGAATGGTGGCTAAGGTGGATGCATTTATTGTCTAACCATTCTTTCCTAAACTGAAAATCAGTTTCTTTTGTCCTGCTTTTTTTCAAAGAACCAACACGCAGGTATTTTGTTTCTTAACCCTGAAGGAATTGTGAAAGGACTGCCACAAGAGAGGGAGCCAATGGAGACACAAGCTCTGGAGTTGCTCTCCTTGGAACAGTTCTGAAGTCAGCCATGCTCTTCCTCTCTTCCCCTATGCCACTCTCTAGAGCTCAGTCTGACCCATAGCCCATTTTTTATATTGACTTGGCTTCTGTCAGCAAGGTGCCTTCATGCTCAAACCCTGTCATCCTGCATAGGGTGTTTTTCTGTTCCCAGACATCCTTGTGAGAACTGACAGATTTGTGGACTGGTAGCCTAAGGAGAAGTACCCATTTTGGATCCTAAGCTATATAACTTTATCAAGGACCAAGGGATAAGCATTCAGAGAGAGTGTCCCAGCTCTCTCTTATTTTATCCATCTTTCTCAACCCTTCAAGAATTTTTTGCTATCCTACAGTTGAGAGCTCAGGTGTACATCAGCCCAGGCCATGCCAGTATGTGTGACCTTTTAACAATAATCATGGATCCCTATGGTGAAATACAAGACAGATCTTTACCCCGAGCACCTCTGTGCATTCTTGGCATGCAAATGTTGGGGTCCACAGCAGAGATTGCCATGAAAGCAGATTGTACCCTCTGGGCTTGCAGTACAGGTACTGACTGGCTGGCTGATATTTAATTCTGTTCAGAATACATCACAGCCTTGTTGTAGGAAGAGAATTAAAAGAATGGGAGCTAGAATGGGGAAGGGAGAGAGCCATGAGTCACTCCAGTGACCCCGTCTTTTTCCTAGATGCTTAACAAAAGCACAGTATTAATAATAGATTGACAGCTGTGATGATGAGATAACACTTAGCTGCTTTGTACACCAAGAAAGGCAAGAGCAGACCGTGTGTAATGCTATACAGGTGGCATTCTGCTCACAGGGCTTATCTCTCAAAATGCCTGCCCGCCTCCGGCGCCGACCGGGTGGCTGTGGGGTTCCACCAGTATGTGTGCTGGCAGCGGCTGGTAGGAACAAAGTCTCAGGCAGCTGGCTGTGGTTATGTTCAGGAAATGGATTTATGCCAAGTTTCTGCAGCCATGTATAGGATATGCCAAAAATGTCTTGTTGTTACCCATACATTGCTGTATGCTTTTGGAAATATTTTACTAAGATCACAGAGAGAAGAGAAAGCCTGATTTCGTTTTCGTCTCCTTGCAAGAAGTGCATCACACTGGGATGTGAGCTGAGACCAGGGAATTCATTGCACTGGTTAGGATGCAGCTCCATGGGAAAGAGAGGCAGGGAAGGCATAGACAGAACTTGGAGATGTCTTCCAGCCCTACGGAAGGCTGAGTAATATGTGTTTTCGTGTTAGGGGCATATGAAGTTACTTTGTGAGGTGTTTGGTGACTCTAGTAGGTGGCAGAAAGCTGATGCAGGTATATCAGATTAAGTCAAAACTCAATAGCATTCATTATAAATAATTTATCTAGCAGTCTGGTCTGTGAGGATGGATTACAAAGATACCTGTTTTCTGGAGAAGGAAATAATTCCTCCAGATTCTTACAGCCCCAAATTTGATCAGGAGGACTGGAACAAGGGAAAACACAGACCTACTTGTTACCTGGGCATGCAGTAGTGATGGACACACTCCAAGTGTTCCCTTTCCTTTACTGTGGTCCCCAGATGCTTCTCTGAGATCCAGGTACATTCCCAGAAGGCCACATCACCCTAGCTGTCTCTGCCCTGCACTCAGAGGTACTGTAGCAGTCCCAGTCCACTGGGAATATGCACAGGCTGAATGCTTACAATTTAGTTTGAAAGAGATCTTCTTTATTTACTCCTTGATTTTCACTACATGTGGCAGTGCCTAGTAGGAGAATTCTGCCTTCACGTCCTGCATTCCCTTCTAAAATCTGTTTTGAGTTCTGCTGTGAAGAGCTGGGAGCCTTGTTCAGCAGCCTATGTATAAACCCCTACCATAGAGAGGAGTCTGCAGCTTATAGGATACTGATTTGAGAAATGCTCGGGGTGGATCTTTGTGTGATGGTATCTGTCATGCTGTTTCTCACCTGCCAGGCCCACTGGAATTCAGAAGCAATCATCACTCGCTGTCCCACTTTAAGCCCATATTCAGCTTTAGAATCTCACTCTCCCTCCCAGCTAGCCTGGCCTCTAAAGGAATCAGGAATTAGTTCAAACATCTCCATTCTTAGCTGTCCCTCTCCCCTATTCTTAACCCTGATGTGACCCATTTTCTTCCCACTCCCTTGACAAACAGGAATATCGTACTGAGTACCTGAGTAGGCATTACTTACGACAAGCCTCTTGCCACCTCATGAGGAACCTGCTCCTCCACCGGTGGCCAGCACTTGTAGGCAGCATCCTTGTCTTCTCCAGCGTGTCTTCACATCCAACAGCCAGCCTGGCACACAGCCCCAAAAGGAGAAGGAATGACCTTGTAGCCTGCCTGCCAGGTCCTGGAGTGAGAAAGCAGAGCAGAGCGGATGAGATTCAGTTCCCTGGGTGCAGAGCGTGGGGCTGGGCTCAGTGTTGTCCTTTCCCCTCCCCAGCTAGTGTGTTGCCTTTGAGGCATCATCTCTGTTTTGGAGGAGAAATGGAGGATGTTTCAGGAGGCACAGCATGTTGAAGGCTCAATGTTAATTCATTTTGAACCTCACAGTGCAGAACTAAGGCCTGATTCACCTAAGTGCCAGAGAGAGAAGTTTGTGCTTGAATAGCCTGCCGTGGTGGCTACATCAGCCTCATGCTCAAGGTTAGCCTGATGAATTGCTAAGGTGACCCTGCCAGGGCAGCAGACTCCAGCTCATTCCTGTCGCCTCCACGCTGGCTGGTACCACCTGTGCATCCTCTCCCTGACGCACGGCTCAGGCTCACGGAGATCTGGGCACCAGCGGCTGCCAAGCTGCTTTTCTCCCTCCCCCCACCTCCCCCCCACCCCTCCCCGTATTCCCTACCAGCACTTCCTGTCTGTTTTAAGGTAAAATGGATGTGGTGGCTAGAACAGCACAGCTTCAGCTTGGGGATTTCCCACTGCAGCAACTGCAGGAGCTGAAGAGCAAGCGAGCCTCCGAGGAGAAGGAGAAGGAAGGACCTGGGGCGGGGGAGACGGAGTGGGAGTGTTGAAAAGAGGGGAATTGCATCTTAATTAGAAGAAGGAAAAATCCTCAGTCTAATTAGAAACCCAAAGACCATAAACTATCCCCTGACAATAAGTGACTGACAACAGGTTTCAACTTCCCTCCTGCTTCCCTTCTGGATACAAGGAGGCAGGAAAAAGGAAAACACCACGAACCCTTCTGTCCCCCTGTGTACTCTCTGATGTGCCATCCACAGTCACAGCAGCAGTTAGATGGACGCATTTCAACCAGAGTACAGATATAAACCCTGCTCCATCCCCTCTGAGGGGCTCTGACAACATCCACAGCTGTTATTTTAGCTGGGCAATGCACTCCCACCAGGACAATCTCCCCACACACGTGCCAGGCTCCCCTACCCTCCCCCAGGCTCCCGTGACTGATTTATTTTATATGGGAATGTAAACCACCAGAAAAAATATTTAAATTAGCATCTTGATGAGAATGATGAGCAGGTTCAGTGCCCAGACTAGTACATTAGCAAGGCTATTTAGATCACTTACCTAAATGTCAATGCACCAAATAGATTAATACCTCTCACGGTACCGAAACTGGTTCGACCTTCACCCGCTGCAACCCCCCACTCCCCAAACTGAGCTGGAGCCCTTTCCCTGCAGCCCCCACTGAAGGAGAAACCGCAACAAATAGCTGTCCCCATTTGGTGCTTGTGCTCGACCTGACTGAGGAGACTTTCAGCCTCCCCCATATAAATGTCTCCATCCTAAATGCCACCCTGAAGTCTCCTTTCCTCGCCTGTCCGTATTGAAAAGGAGGATGAAAAGCCACAAGCACTTACCTGGAGAGGTTCTGCCTGCAGCCACTTCCACCTGATTCCCCGGACACTGCCCAATTACAACCTCTTCCTTCCCTTTCCCTCCTTGACTTTCATTCCCCAGCAGCAGGCTTTCCGTGTGCTCTATTTAACTCCCTACAGCACTGGAATAAACGGCAGAGTTAAGCTGACAGCCACAGAGCCTTATCTGCCTGCTGGATAGCGCGAGTCGATCAGCTCCAAATCCTGTTGCCAAATGATCACGTCCTTGCTCTCAGCATCAGGGGCAGCCGCCTGCCACGCTCTGTCTTTCCCTCTTCCCCACCTTCACTCCATCTAACTTTTGTCAGGGTTATAGATAGCTCTGTTCCTTGTGCTTTTGCTTTTTGGCTCTGTTTTGTAACACCCCGTCTGTATCAGCTGGCTCGGTTCCAATTGGGGGGCTAAGCTTTTTGGAAAAAAAAACAAAAAAACAAACCTAAACCAAAACAAAAAAGCCCAAAATCAGCTTCCTTGGGTGCTTTGTGACTCAGTTTCCCTCTGTGATCTCTCCTCAGCCCATACCCCCTCTCAGACCATGGGCTGGTGTCTCTCCTGCCCTGCTTGCTGCTCTGTGCAATTCACCTGCACCATCCCCAGGTGACAGTGGGGGGCTGAGGGCAGGACTGGCACACCCAGGCATGGGGATGGTGACAGGGTCAAGATTTCTACCCCTAGATCCTTCTACTCTGCCAGGGCAAGTCCAGCTCTTGCACTGGTTTCTGGTACCTCACGGGCGCCTCTTTCTCTCAGGCAGCACCAAGGCTCAAGCAGAGAGTGCAGGGTGGGAGGAGCAGCCGTGTATAAATAAGCCCTTTCCTTATGTTTAGAATTTATTACAGTGCATAGTGATTAACACCTGTTCAGGCTTTAATGCTGTCTCCTGCACTGCAACATGCACAAAGATGGAGGGGCCTTGATAAACCCAAGATTATTTTAAAAGCATGTCACATACACGCAACACTCCCACCCCACAGATAGCAGCCACCCTGTGTGCACTCGTACACGTGTTTCCAAGACTTCAAAGTGACTGCCTTCATGTACAAATGCACATATTCTAGTCACCAATCTAGCTTACATTTACAAATATGTGCACAGACTTGGGCTTGCACATGTGCTGGGGGCTCTTCTGTAACCCATATTTATCAACCTCCATGTCTTCCACAAAACCGCCTGCTTCTCCAAGCATACCATATGCTCAGGTGGCAGAACAGTAGATTTGAAATAGGTAGAGGTTCTTGGCTGCTGAAGGGCAAAGCACAGTGAGCTTCTGCATTTGTACCTTGAAGTAGAAGGTTTATGGAGAAATTTTAATTCCAAGGATCCGGAAAAAAAACAGTTTCTCCCATGCATTGACTGCCCATAAGCACATTATACCCTTAGTGATTAATATTCCACAGTCAGGAGAGAGCAAGGAAGCAGAGAGGATTTTTGAGGGTTTCTTTTTTAAATGCTTTCTCTGACTTGAGTTCTGACTTTATTAGCTGTTTTATTGTGGCCCAAGAGATGCCTTCTGCTCTGCGGAGCACCAGGCCAACTGCACTCGCTGCCAGTGCAGCACTGGGAACACCCAGTCCTGGGACAACTAGCACTTGCCCACACCTCAAGCCTCTCCATGTCAGCACCAGGTCTGTCTGGCTGCTTTCAGCCTGAGAGCCAGGGGGTTTTTTCCAGCAGTGAACACTCTGCCAGACCTAGGAGTGCCCCTTGTGTGCCCCCAACTCAAGACGAGGCACCGTGCCGTTCCGAACCCACCTGGCATTGCTTGGGTTTGGGGGCTCAAGGCTGATTAGCATTGCTGGAGCTCTGAATGCTCTGAAGTCACCCAAGTCACCCAAGGGCTCCACAAACCAGGCATTAGTCTTTCTCCTGGGCTTACTAGATGGTTCCTTCTCCCTAGAGCAACATGTCAGCTGAATGCCCTGTGATCCGTGGGACACAGTATCCAGAGCTTTCTTCCATGTACTTGGAGTAGCATGTCTTTTCCAGACTCTGGAGAAATTAACAGGGTAGCCTGTGGCGCTGGTGATGCCCTTTTCTTCTTACTTGTTCATATAGGACAGTAAAAGACAACTTTTTTAGTTTCAGCTCAAAGCAACAAAATGAAATCATCCATTTCTGGCCCATGGGCTCCAGTGACCAAAAATACACTGAGTTGAAGTGCCACTTGGACATTTGGCCTGCTGTCAGACTCTAGAGGACTCTCTAATGAGGATTCCCCTAATTAGATTGAACAGGGAACTTTACTGCTGGGGCCAGGGAGTGGGGGGGGCTCAGAGGAGATTGTAATGATTTTGCAGCACTTGCCAGGGCATAAAAGCTACAGCAGACACTACCCCTGTCTTGTGCTTTGCTTCTCTCCACCCAGACACCAGTAATGTTTGCAGTATCACTCCAAAGCCTTAGCTTTTGTGGGTAGGGTCCCAAGGATCATGCTATGAGAGTGGGGAGGGTTTCAGATAACTGCATCCACATACTGTTTTAGTAACACTTCCCAATTCTGTGGCACCTTCTATCCGAAGCTTTCAATTTGCTCTATGAATGGCTCTTACCATAGTTGTAGGTGGTGTTACTTTGTATTTAATGACCCTCAGAAGTAAGGCTGAGATAATAGCCGGTAGTGCCTCTGCTCTTGGCAGGTGGATGTAAAGGTATTCCATTTTCCAGATAGCAACATTGAGGCTAGAGAGACAGGTGACTGTGTCACTAGGATGAGACACTGTGAAAAACAGAGCCCAGCAACTTCTGTCTCTGATTATCTCTCCTAGTCCTTTGCACTAACCCTTGGATCATGGCTCAGGGATCAGACTCCGTTAACAGCCTGGCTTATGAGCATTGGCAGGGCATGTGGGTGACCTATATTTCAGAAGGGTAGGTAGCAGAGGCTGCAACAGATGCCAGCAATAAATTATCAGAAAGTATACACAGACGTTCATCCCTCCCCCACACTCTCCTTGATAGCAAAGTCCCTTTCCCCTTCCTGATGCTGAATTGCTTTAGCCTTTATCAGAAAAACATCAGGGTTAGGGAGGGCATGGAGGATGCTTTAAGGAGATTATCTTCTTCCCTTCCCCTTTCCTTGTTGCTTTTAGGATTCATGTTTTATTAGTATCACCCCATAATGGAGGGGGACAGTGGTACCACAGCACTCAGTGACCAAAGCATGTTATTCTACGCCTGTTCCTTTATCAGCCCTTGGGGGGCAAGAGTCACAGGCAGCAGGAAGAGATGTCAGCTGATTAATACACCCCAAATGGGTTCAGATGGCATAGAGATGATGCCCGTTCTTGGTCCCCCAAGAGACCTAAGTTAGTCATGCAAATTATCGATCACGAGAGGTCACATTGTCGCAGTGGCAGCTCTTCATTTGTCATCTATTTGGACTGCAAAAGCACACAGAGGTGGTAGCAAAGCTCAGCAGCACTGTAGAAACATACAGTGTGTGTCACTGGCCCAGTGAGCTTCTAAGCTAAATAGCTGAGGGCTTCATTTGCAGCACTTGCTGATTTATTAACACATGTGTTCAGGATTCATTAGTGTTGTGCTGTCACAATCAATGGAAAGCACATTTTAAATTCATATGAAAAACCCAGCTGCAGAAGAAATGGTGCCCTCTGACTTGCAGTGATCAGTCACAGCTTAGCAAAGCACCTCATACAGAAAACTGTAAAGGAAGTAGAAAGCGTGGAAAACCCACTTGGTATTGTAAGGGACTCTGCCACATTCCTGACTTGGTGTGAATAAAAACCACACCCTTTTCTCTGTGATGTGAAGAGGTCAAAAAGCTTCTGATTTTTGGATTGGCAATGTGTAGGCACCTCTGAAATGCAAATGTGTTGATGGTAAAAAATATTTCCTCCCCAAGGCCCCCCCAGAAAGATCAACTTTGTCCCCATATTATGGAGGGGCAAACTATGATACAGTCAAAATGACTGTTGAGTTTGGCTGGGTGAAATTTCAGCTGTCTTGCTTTTGATACTTCACCATGAGCCCACATTAGTTTCCCACTCAGGATTTTCAAAGCTGTCAGAGCAATGCTTGCACTTGGGCTTGTAAATACTCTCCTGTCCTGCAAAGAGTACTTGTAGGGCTTACCAAAATTACACAGATAAAAGGAGTTTTGGCCAGATTTTCCCAGAGTTTCCTGACAGGCCTATGGCAAAAGCAGGAGAGAAGCCAGTTTTCTTGATTCCTCATTCCGTAGTTTAACCAGTACACATTATTTCCATCCAAAGCCTCCCTGAACAGTGCACAATAATTAGACTGGGAGATGCTGGAGGGGCTGGAAATACCAAGGACATAAGGCCTCAGCAAACCCTCTGAGAAAGTACAGAGCATCTGAAGGGGAGCCAGAGAGGGCAGCACTGCTGGGAAAGACCCAGACTGCTGTGGAGATGTGGAATTCCTTGGGAAGCTGTGGAAGCAGGTGCGGAGACCAGGATACCCACCACAGGAGTGACAGGAAAGTCCCAGCACAGTGTGAGCACGGCATATGGAGGAGGCCCAGAGCAGCAGCAGGAGGGGAGCTGAGGGGGCAGTTGACAGGAAGAAATCCAGCCCTGTGTGTGCCAGCATCTTCTCTAAGTATTATTGAATGCGACAGACCACGTGCACGTTTCCTCCCTGCAAAACGGAGGCAGCTGAGGAGGCAAGCGGGTGAGGGAGTGGGAGAGGGGCTCAGAGGAGGGACACGTGAGTTGACTACCCAGTTTCCTCCTCTTTTTCTTTCCACAGAGTGATGTTTTCGCTCTTCTCACACTGTTGGCAAAAACTGGTAACCGAGATGTGGAGGGGGGTTCTACATGAAGGTTGAGATAACATTTTCTGATCCAGCCGGGAACAGTTGGCTGTGGGTGGTGGCTTGTCACCAGCCCTGCCAGTTCTAATCCAGATCCCAGTTTTTCTCTTTCTCTCAGCTGTGAAGAGCCTTCTCTGCAACTTTAATTTCCTGCAGGGGTTAATCCCATGGACAGTGGTAGCTCAGGCCCTTAATCCTTTCGCTCAGTCCCTTGGCAGAAGGACTGCAGCTGCTCCTGACCTGGCAGGTCTGAGGGAGGCACCCTTCTGCTCCCAGTTCCTCCTTTACACCCCACAAGCATCCTCCAGCTCAGTGGCATTTGAAATGCTGCTCCCCCCTTCCTGGCAAGCCTACCCTGGGGGTGTGGGTGGGTGGTACAATCCAGGGAAAGGTTCCAAGCAGAGAAGACAGCTTAATGGGAGAATCCTGGTTCTTTGGTCCTCAATCCCCTTACCACTGCACACACAGGTATTTTCTGCACTTCTTAGTTGAATGGTGCCCTGAATCCCAAAGTATTCTCTTTCTTATTTGTATTTGGGTGGTGTTCAAGAAGAAAGATAGATATAGGCCCACATTTATTAAGGATTCTCTGAGGGTTTGGGACTTTTGCCATGACCCAGTGTCTCTTACTAGAGTCAAAGGATGCAGCAGAACTTTAAGAGGAAAGGTGCCAGTCTGTCTGAGATAAAAGATACGTTTACATGCACAGAGTAGTAGATGGAGGTGCATCAGTTTAGCAGCAAGATAGGAAAATATAAGGTTTTTAATCAATACAAGCTCTCAGTTCACAGTTCTGTCCCTGGAGTGCTAGGCCAGAAGTCTAGCCTGAACAATATGGCCAGACTGCCAAATCCAGGGGCTTCCAAATCAACACCAAGAAACCCCTGTTATATCTTATGGGGGCCAAGGCACTTCAGCCATAAGCTTTTCTCCTTGTGGCTTCTCATTCCTAAAATGAGGTGAGATTCTGCAAGCCTAGGTGATCTCTTGCACCCAAAACGCCCCACACCTGCATGTTTGCCATCATTCATGTCTGCATTAGCCCAAAAACTGCCTTTGCCTTTTTCTATACCCTGTATTCTGAAATACCCCAGAACTTCCAGCTCGCTGGCCTTCCTAGTGCTTGGCTCTTGTTACTCATCCTTCTTGTGGAGATGCCAGTGTGGTGAACTGCTGCCACCCAGGCTGCTCAGTGAGGGAGTCCCTCCCCCTCTCCATCACTCACCACCTCAGCTGTGCTTCCCCAGCTGCCAGGCTCCCAGAATGAGACCACCAGCTGCAAGGGCAGTGTCTTGCCACTCCAGCAGTTGGGGCAGGAAGAGACAGAGGAGGTAGAAAACACGGTCCAACAAGGGAAGAACTTCCCCACTGTTTCACAAGCCTGTGCCCTGGGTGTGTTCACAGGGGCAGGGATCGTCCATCCATGCGCGCACATTGCTGGGCCAGAGCGCAAGATGCCAGCAGTAAAATTCCTCTCAGCTCTTATCAGCGAGGGGATCGGTGACCCAGCACGCACACGGCTCCTGGCAAACCTGCCCAGGAAAGGCTGACTCCCACTGCTCACACACGGTGCGTTTGTGCTGCTCTCTGAAGGAGTCCTCTTTCTACCTCGGTGGGTTGTGTGGATCTGTCTCACTTGGTCGCCAATGTGGCATGAGGTTGTTGGTGCTGCCTGTTAGAGAGAGCCTGGAGCTCTTCTGCTGCCCCATCACCTTCCCAGAGCACCCAAGAGGGGCAACCCTGCAAAGTCTACACAAACTGTGTGGGATCTGAGCTGCTGCCTGCAGCTCCAGGGGTGCCTGCAGATCTCTGGGACACAATTATGCTCTTTACAAGCTGGGAACACTGCCCATAGCTCAACAAGATGTGGTGACAGCTCTTACAATCCAGAGTTCCAGCCAGGATCTTTGGATGCATCTGGGTTAGCACACAGATCACAGCCTCATGCTGCAGGGCTTGCTGAATCTGAGGAAGGTCTTCAAATTTGATGTGACTTTAGTTTTCTGGAGGGTTTGCAGCCACAGAAGAGATAGAGTTATGGCAAAGATCACATCCCATCAAAATCACTAGATGCAAGTGGTGTGGAAAGAGTAGGGCCCACTTTCAGCCCCTCTGCCCCAACACAGGTGCCTCACAGCAAAATCACAGCAGCACCATACCCTGCTTTGGGCAGCACTGGCAATAGAGAGCCTCACCAGGAGTGGAAAGAGAGCCCAAGTGATGAGTGCCAAGTCAAGTTGCCTCTAACAGCTCTTCTCCAGACTCAGGATGTGGTCCTACTTTTTTATTCCTTGTGTGAGAGCATGGTTCATGGGGAAGGAGTCTTCCTGGCCTCCTTGAAGTGAGGAGGATCATGGTAGCAGGGCCTGTCTTCAAAGTAACAGCCTTTGCTTGCAGTCGGTCGGGAGGTTCTGACTTGTATGGCCCTGCTGTAAATTTGAGACTCAGTCCTTCCTATGATGGGTGTGGGGCATTGCAGTGCATAAATAACAGAAAGTCTCTTGTTTTCCCATTCATAAAGAAAAAGAATCAAGAAAGTGACATTTTACTTAAAAAAAAAAAAAATTGCCCTGTGATCAAATATGCTATTTGGCTTGCAAAGCCAAGCACTTAAATGTGAGATAATACCTGCCCAATCTTCATTCAGCCACTTGCACATCTGCATCACAGCACTGCCTTTGCTTACCCAACCAAGGACTAATTCTTTTTTTTCACAGTACCCCATCCCATACTCAGTGCAAAGGACACATGATACTCAAGCTAACAATAAGGATACTGTAATAAATAAGGCTATTTTTATGTGGTCGGAATTGAATATTAAACCACAGTTTTGGCAGGAGGCCACAGTCTGTACATTCCTAATTTTGCGGGTGCCCAACACAAGACCCTAGGGGCCATTTTGCAGAACTGCTGAACACTCACAGCTGTTTTTCAAAATGCTGGCAGCTTAGCCAGCAAACTGGTCTCAAGGACTTGATGGCACCGAGAGCCAAGAGGCCCCAAGCTCCAGCCCTGCACCTGCTGCTCCTTCCCCGTGTGGCTAAAGCGGAAGTCTCCTTTCCCTTCAAAAGCAAGGAAAATGACCACTCTCTCTTGCCTCGTGAGGAGTATAAATTCTCTATCATCAGCTACAAGGCAACTGTAGCAGCTAACATCTTCAGAACACCACAAGACAATGAATAATGATGTATTACCTCCAGGGCTTGGATGGCAGGCAGTAAACAAATAAAACGGGCGCACACTTTGCAGTACCAAAGAAAATAACAGCCCCCTGCTTCGCTCCTTGCACACCATGTAGCCAGTACCCTGAATGATCAGCTCATGAAAATACAGCATGTCATCCCACCAGTCAGGACTGCAACCCAGTGCAGATGGTACGTTACCCCCAGTACCGACATTTTCCAACTTTCAACTGCTTTTTTTTTGCAATGTGAATAATATATTTCACATAATCTCACCCCTCAAAGGCAAAACAACTTTTCCTTACATCTCTCGAGTCTGGAATTTAACTGGTTTATAGAAAAAAATGCACATCTTCTTGCTATTTTCATACCCTCAGTCACACAAAGCTTTTTTGTGAGCCAGCATTTTCGTAAAGCCACAGCAGGAAAAAGGCATGTGTTACAAGGTATTTCCGTGTTTCCACGCTGCAGAAGGAACATCCCAGAACTCCCACTCCAGCTCCTTTTCCACTAAGAACTGGAGTGTGTGTCGTGGTGTAGCTTGCTGAAACATTCCCCAGCTGGCAGGAGCATCCCAGTATGACCATTTGATTTATGGCTTGAGCCACTCAGGACTGGGACAGATGTCAAGCGGTGTGAGCAGCTGCTTGTAACCAAACATGGCAAGTGCAGGAGACTGCCTGGTCTGTCTTTTGGATCAGCAACAGGCAAGTGCTGAAGAGTCACCAAAGAACTGCCCAGAAATGCCCTTCCACAGGCTTGAGCCTGTCCCCATCCTATTGCAGCCTCTGCTGCTCCTTGAATGCTCCTCTACAGATATCCTCATGGCCCTGTGCTGCTGCTGGGCATCCCAGCTCTGCTGAGACACAGGTCTGCTTTCATCAGGCTTCTGTGGTGCTGAACAGCCTAGAAAATCCTTTCTGTACCAGGCTTAAAAGAAGGCCAGAGGAAGGGCAGGAAACTGGAGTAACTCATGAAGATATCCAAGCTGAGAGTGCACCTTGCTAGCATGTGGCATTCACTTTGCTGGAGGCAAGGGTAAAGCTATGATCTGGTATAAAAATTATATAAGAAGGCTTCTCCCCCTTTCTCTTTGCAAACAACCCCTTTGCTCAGGATTTACCATAATTCCTCCAAGTGGGCAAGATGCACTAACAGAGGCAGCACTGATGTCTGACAGGGAGACAACTCCCGCAAGCCTTTCGCTCATGTGGAATAATTCCCTTGCAAATGTTGTTTGCCCACAGCAGTTAGAGGAAGATCCACCCCCTCCCACCCCCAAACAGACCTGAGCGACAAAGCTCAGAAGAAAAATGGTCTGCAATGCTGGAAAGGCTCCCTCACTTCTAGAAATGTCCCCTGCTTTAGGACAAGTGCCTGTGTGCCTTTGAGGGTTCCCTTGTCTTTTAAGGGTTTCCTTCTTTAAACTGTGCAACAGCAGCTGCTCCAGTCCTTTCCCAAATGAGATCTTAATTTCTCTCTCCATCCTTGAGTGGCAGGTCAGGCACTAGCAGCAGAGCAGTGCTGTACCCTGCTCGCTGCCATTCCCATCAGGGGTGTGCTACATGTGGCACACTCAGGCTACCTGCCAGTCCATGTGGTGGGCCTGGGGCCCAGCTCAGTCATGACCTGGTTGGAGCAACAGCTTAAAAAATCCTCTCTCCCCAAATCTGGAGAGCTGCAGTTCTACACGTCTCCCTTAATTAGCATGAGATGCAGGGACAGCAATAAACTGGTCAGGCAGAGGGAGAAGGAGGGGGCAGAATGCCCTGTGTGGGATGTGTGTGTGTGCACGTGTCTGTGCATGCGTATGTATGCACACACACACACCATACAGACACCTAATGCTTATATATATACTCCTATCCATAGGGGGCTTCACATCAGCTCATTTGAGACCTCATTCTTGCCCTCTTCTGCCAGTCAGGGCTGGAAAAGCCTGTGAGGCTTCTCTGTGCTGTGTTTCACCCACCCCACTCAGTGCTGTGCCTTCTGCCCAAAAGTTCAAAAATTGCGGGTTGAGCCTGCAGAGATGCTGAAAGCAACTTGGGACTTATTTTTGGCTCTACTTGTGATTTGGCATCCTTCACTTCATGTCCTCTGGTCATGTCCGTGAGCACACACACCCACACACAGATACATGCACCCTCCCCTCATCCTAAAGCTGTGTACTGAGTGCTGAACCTGTGCAATTTTGGTCCTCACTTCTCCATTTTAGGTTGTTCTTACTCAGACAGCTGAGTCCAAAATGATAGCCAGCAAAGTCATCACGGGCCAGGCAAGTGGCACCTCTCGTGCTGACCCCTTTCACAGTCCCGAGGAGGGGACAAAAGCCAGGGCTCCCTGGGAGCTGCCTGGCACCTGGTGACCACAGCACCAAGCCCTTAAGCCTCAAAACTGCACCTGAGCTGCCCGTGGTGCAAGGAAAGGTGCTGGTGCCATTCGCAGCTGGGAGAAGTTGCTCCCAGCTGCCGGCACTGAAACTGGACTGGAACCAGTACCGGGCACCTCTGCAGCAGGTTTGCCGTTCTGCTTTGTCGGGAAGATCGCTGCCCATCAGTCTGGCACAGCCGAGACTTGTGCACTGTGCTGTCTGGCAGACAGTGCTGCCCCTGCTGACACTCTCCTCCCCGGGGAAGCCGGTTCCTGGGGGGCAGCTCCACTGATCTCGCTTAGCTGGGGATGGGGGGAAAAACGCAAAAGAGAGATGTCTCTACTTACCTCTCTCAGGCTGGAATGGACCCTCCTGTGAGAATAGCAGCTCTTCCAGTGAAGCCGGTACAATCCCAAAACAAATCCAGCAGAAAAGTCCCTCTTTTGCCAGCCGGGCTCTCGGTGGACCCTCGCTGGCAGGAGCCCCCCCTAGCCAGCCGCTCACCCCGCGTGGAGGGCAGAGGAGCCGCACGGCCAGGTGACAGCGTGGGAAAGGGACTGTAATCCTCCGTAAATAATAAATAGGGGGAGAGAGAAAGAGAGAGAGAGAGGCGGGAGAGGGAGAGACTGTGCGCGGTGAAGTGACAGCTGGGGGTACATCTGCGATGGCAGCAGCACACGCACAGGAACGCGCACAGACAGTGCAGAGGAGTCACCCCGCCAGGCAGGCAGGATCTGCTCCAAAACACCCAGAGGAAGGAGCTCGGGAGGTTTTCGTTTCTCTCAACCCATCCTGGAGAAAGGGCAGTTGCTGTCAGTCCCTCTCTCCCCCTCCTCCCACCCTTGCTGCCATCCCTCTCCGGGTGCCAGGAGCTAAGGGGCTCGAGGAGGGGTGAGGAGATGCCAGGGCGGGAGGAGCTCCCCACAGCCCCTCGGGAGGCAGATTGGTCAGGCACAGGTTACAAGAGAAGGCACCGAGCTGAATACCTCCCCCTCTCTCTCCACCTCTCCCCCTGCCTGCTGTGTCTGATGACAATAAACCCGGAGAGAAAGGCATGAGGATGAGAAGGGACGAGCCCTGGCTTTTGTGCAGGAGTGAGGCGAGCGGTGGCAGTGAAGGGGAGACAGCAGGGGAGAAACCAGGGGGCCTGGGAGAAGGGTACCCCCTTTCCACCAGTGCTCCAGAGATGATGGGGGGATGGCAGCGTGTCCAACAGAGAGACTTAACTGAGAGGTGCCCACGGTGGGCTGGCCACATCCTGTCTGGCCACAGCAGGTGTCCCCAGAAGCTGCTTGGGTGCAGCACAGCCCTGTGTCTGTTTTCTTGGGGATTCAGGGAAAACTTGAGGAGTGCTGGTCGGAGATAGTTGGGACAAGGGGAATGGGTGAAAGAGAGGTGTGTTTGCATCCATTCATTCCCCTGAATTTTGTGTGCAGCAGGGAGACTGTGCTCAGCCGTATGTCCAGTGCAAGTGTCGGATGTGGGTACACCAATGCAGTAGCAGAGGCATTCCCTGCCCTCCCTGACATAGCCTGCTGGTACAGGGGCGCAGTAAACAGCTGAATCCAGCCCACTGCCTCTGTCAGGATTCCCTCTGTGCTCTCCCATGGGCTTCTGCAAAATCAGACCCCTCTCTCGCCTCCCTCCAGCTTGCTGAGGACCTCGGTTGCTCACATTTGCAGGAATGACTCTTTTGCTGATCTACTTGAACTTCCTCTTCTATCAGGTCCAGTGTCATAAACAGGCTGGTTTGGGCCTTTTGTTCATTTTCATTTGTCTGGAAGTTATTTTTTAAGTAAAATTTTTAGAGGACTTAAAGTAAAATTTCGAGCTGCTGGCTCGAGAGGGAAAATGGGAATATTTCAGAAACAGGTAGTGGAAAATGCAAACAGATAGTATGGGCATGGCTGCTCTGATACCTTCTTCTATTTCAATCACAGGTTTTATTTAACCATTGGACTGTCTGCCATGCAAACAGGTTGTGAACAGCAAGGTAAATCTTGATAAGCACTCTGCAGGATGTAATCTTGCGCCTCTTTGTTATGCCTTTTTGTTGTGCAGCAGGCCCAAGAGTTAAATCTTGGGGAAAGCTCCTTATGAGAACAACATATGGATAAATCAAAGAGAGAAGCCAGAGAATGCAGACAGAAAGAGAGGCAAGCAGAGGATGAGCTAATGAAGCAGGCATGCTCAATGGAGGGATGAACAGGTGGAGGGGAAGGCTTTTATTTCCGTGCACAGCTCCAGAGAGAGCCCACTGCAGCCATGGGTTTGCAGGCAGGGTGCCTGCTGGTGGGAAGTAGTGCACAGCTACAGTGGGTAGCATGTCAGCACAGCGAAGCAATGTCTGCCTGTGCAAGGTGTTCAGCAATGCTTGTCCTCGTCTTTTATTTCACTTCTGGGATGCTACAGTTGCACAGGTTACTTGCACGTTACTAGGAATAAAACTATTATCCATGGTGTCTCTGAACACTCTGCAGAGGCCATTCATCATTTCATAGACCTCAGATCTTCCCACTGATGCAGCTTACTTTTGCCACCAGAGCAAAAAGGCTCATTAACAATCACTTATAGTGTGGAACAAGCACGGAGGAGTTTATTTCAGTTTTCTCACCTGAGCTGTAGCATCATCCTTACCTCAGACTGAAGTGCTGCTTTCCTCCTTTCTCCTTGGCTTCACCAACAGCGCGAAGATGCCCAGGCGACTATTCGTTACTAGCACTGGGGGGGTGGTGACTGTGGCCTGTTTCTCCTCAGTTCCCGTGTCTTCCTCAGGTCACCTGAATGTGTGAAATTTTCTCATGGTTCTTGCCAGTAGCTGTCAATCCATGCCAACTGGCAAGGAGTGGTGCTGCCAGGCGGGAATGTGAAGCCATCCCCCCAGCACGGTTCCCTGTGGTGGATACCATCCAGACAGACAAACCTTGCTGCGAGGCAGAAGAGACCCCAGCTTTGCTTTCAGCAGCCTCTTCAGGCTGTACCATGATGTGAGGAGGAGAGCGGTGCTCACCACACCTCCATGGATTCCCCTAGCTAGAAATGTGTGCTGGACCACTGGGAAGGAGAAATAGGGCTAGTGTAGAGAAGATGAGTAAGTCCAAGCCCTCTCCCCTATGGAGAGGTTAGGGCTGAAAAGATTGCATCCAAAGGACAAGGCTTGCTGTCAGACAGCACAGATAGGTTACACAGGACTGTGGGCAATGTGCAAAGAGGAATTAAGAGGGCTGAGAGACTCCACTTTCTGTCCCTGCCACTGGCCACCCGTGCAAGCTTCCAGGTCTTCTTCTTCCTCGTGTTTCAGGCAACTCTGTCCAGGTTTGGTATGTGCTACTCATGCCTCCTGGGCAGAAACAAGGATTCACAGCCAGGGGCTAAAATCCCTCTGAAGAACAATTTGAGACTAAATGTTCCCACCTGCAAAAAACATGAGCTGCTGAGTATGCTCTGCATTGCAAGGTTAGTTATGTAGTTATCCACTCCTCTTCAGGTCTCGTAAAAACTCCATATCCTGGGTAATGCTCAGCCCCATTGATGTGATCTGCTGTGATAAGGGGAATGGCTCTTTCTTGAGGTGGTTTGGAAGGATTGCAATGAATTTATTTAAAGCTACATCCCAAATGGGGTGCGTGGGCCTCATTGGACTCAGCAGCAACAGCACCGTTTCCCTTCTGTCATGGACTGCTGATTTGTCAGCAGGGGCACCAAGCCAAACCATGCCTGCAGTAGCCTCGCTGAAGGTGATGAATCTTCGCCCAGGCTCGACTCAGCCCTGTCCTTCCTCCTTTTTTTACATTCTTTGTCTTGTCTGGTTTGTGCTCTGTGAGGCTCAGGGCAATGCAGCTCTACGAAATCATTCCTTTCTCCCGTGTACAGGCAGTCAGATTCAGTTTACAGCAGGCAGAGGCAGGTTAAGAAGTGTGCCTCTGATACGTGGGATTTTGTAAGATGTACCAGCAGTGGGAATGTGACAAGGACACTGGTATAAAAGGTAGAGCTGATGCCGGGTGCCAAGATGCGTCAAGAAAATACACCATTGCATACTCCGGTTTTAATTCATACCCATCTGAATTAGAGCATCAGTTCATACTGTTAGTTTAAAAGCACCCACACGGCATGATTCAGATTTAAAGGATCTCTTCCCCCCTTTGAAGCTCTTTCTAATTCAGAGGAAATCTGTAGAAACAGCAACACTTCATCCGCCTGATATCGGCAGTTGTGAAAAAAAGGCTCAGAATCTCCCTCTCTTGTGTTTCTTTTTCTCCCTCACTTGCACTTTATATTCTATTTCAAGGTCCTGCTTGAGGCTTTAATTCCTCCAGAGCTCTAGGATTCAACTAGCTGACACACAGCCCAGTTGTTCCCCATCACCGTGCCAGGCTGTGCACGGCTGCACTGGTTGTTCCATGTGCTCGTGGGCAACCTACCCGGGGACAGCTGGGTTGTTGTGTTACAGAGACCCTGCGCCATTTCTTCTCCTGCCTTGCTTCAGGAACACAATGCTGGGAATAGAAGAGAAATTAAGCCAAGAAATTAGGGCACACTTCATTAAGAGACACACACACACGGAGTTCTGCTTAGCCCACCGTGCGCTAGGCTGGGACGGGGTAACAAATCGCTATTCCTAATCACACTTTCTGTCAAGTGACATTCATAATTCTGTGCATTTGTAGTGGCTTAGGAGCTATCTAAATCTCTGTGATTTCCCCTTGAGACAGGTGGGTTTTCAAATTAATCGCTTCCTCACACTGGCCTACTTTATTTCTGATTGATGCTGCGTGGTACAGGACTTGGGGCCAGGGTGATCACAGACATCCATTCTGGCCAGGTAAATCTGAAAAAGACAAAGAGGAAAGTTCATGACACCCTGGGGTGTCTTGGGAGGAATTTTTATTTTTTGTTAATTTGTTTGTAGCTTTATAGTGCTTAGTGTGAGGGAGGTCTCAGTACCTCAGTACCGTCAGTGTCCCCTTTTCCTCACCCTTGTTAAACCTCTGACTCTCACTTGGCAGTCTGACTCAGTGCTGATACCCTGATGCTTATCATTCACACTTGGAAGCAGGTTGCAATTGTGATTTCCATGCCATCACCTTGGGCAAATGTTTACTCCTCTTTTCCTAACTTCTACTTGTCTTTCCTCTCTTGCACATTCCTCTCTTCATTCTCCCCTCTTTTTGTTTCCCATAGCGGTGGGTGTGCAAATTAAGCTGGAGTTGCTCCAACGCAAGTTTTGGATGACCATGCAACAGGTAGGAGCATCAGCAGTCATGCAGAGAGACAATTTAATGCTCTTTGTCAGCAAGGTCGATGCTATGTTACATCACATATGACAGCATTTTGATGAGGGCTTTTGCAAAATTCATATTAAATGATTTATGAAGTAGATTAGTTTGAAGTCACACATTTCTGTAATCCTTTGATGGCACTAATGCCGTGTGAGCCGCGAGTCTGCTCTGCAAATGCTGTGTTGACAGTGTCAGCATCCTGGCCTGGCATTAGCTCTGCTGCATATGACACATTTAATTGTAGAAATATGTTTCTGCTCATTCAGCCTTTCAGAAACCTCACGGAAATCTGCAATTTTGGGCACACAGAAAAAAAATTCTACTGCCTTCTCTTATCATCTTGATAATGATAACAAAACACTACCAGCTTGCCAAAATAAAAGTTATTTACTCCAGGGATAGGCTTTTGGTGTTGTCCTAATTTTGGACACTCTTGCTGGACTGAGAGAGTGGAATAATTAAAACACCTCCCCCAGTCTGAGAAGCAGGAAAAGTGAAACACCTTTCCCTTACCACCCAGGAGCTTTCTCCCCAGGCTTTGCTTTCAGGGAGGTCTACTGGAGGGGTGATTCTGACAGGATTAAAGCAGCACACAGGAGAAGCAGCTCTTTGCTGTCAGGGGAGGGAACTGTCATCAGATGGGGATGACAGAGGAGATGAGAGGGCAGGAAGCTGCTCACCAGGAGTGAGAACACGTGGGGAACAAAAAATCCCAGAGTTGTCTGGGGGTGGCAGGAGCATTCTCACAGGTGGGCAGATCACATAAACCTAACCTGAGCTAAAAAGACTCCTGCAAAGCAAAGGAGAGCATCCTGAAGCAGCAACAGAGAGCATCACTTAAAAAAAATCTCCTGAGGGCCATACCCAGACAGTTCTCACAGAAACAAGCCCTCACGGGCGTTAAGTGAAGCTGAGAAGCCTTATTAAAGAAGCTAAAGGAGGCCTGTGTGCCAAGTGCCTGCAGGCCGTGGCCCTGGTAGATGCTGGTATGAAAAAAGCGTGCGTGTGCTTTCCCAGGACGTGACCGCCGTTTGACAGAGGAATGACTAACAGATTTTGTTTTCCTTCTTTCTCCCTCTCCTGCTTCACTGCACGCTGTGCCTCTCTGGATGTCCACGCTGTGCCTCCCATCTCCCAGCCCAATGACAGTGATGTAAGTAGACAAAAGCTGGGGACAGGGAGGCATCCTGGCGTGGCCTCGCTGCAGCTTGGCTTTGCAATTGTGTCATTTGTGTGCCAGCATATTATAGGCACCGTCCCTTGTCTGTAGTCACTGGAGATGGTCCAAACCTGTCAGAGGCTGTGTTTGTCTTCACAGTAATTAAGTGTCTTTGGCAAAGCTGAAAGTGCTCTGGGTCACAGAGACCTGACCAACAGCAGGAGGATGCTGTGAGGTAGTCTGGTCTCTGAGGAGGGAGCTGTGCCCTAGGCAGTAGATGTGGTTTTAGAGTAACCAGGGAGCACAGTTTCAGTTCTGCCCCCACCTCAGAGACTCTGCAAGCTGCCAGTGCTCTCAGACCAGGGTCCTCACTGTGGTGCTGCTGCAGTATGGCCAGCCCAGCACTGGGCACTGCTAGGACTTCTCCAGGTCTGGAAGAGCAGCAGCAGTGAGACTTGGTCCTCACCCTGCTGAGGAAGATACTGTAAGACACAGGCCTTTCTTGTGGGAAACCACTCTGGTTCTGGGTTTCCGTTCTGACATCTGAACTCCGATCTCTGTATTTGTTATTCCCCAAGGCCATTATAGTGGTTTGTTGTGACCACATTTCTCTGCTGACCAAAGGAAGGAAACCACCAGGGTGAAGTACAGGGCCACCTCTAGGAATACATCCAGGGAAACAAAACAACCACATGCTGTTTTGTGGTGAGGCAGGGGTGAGACGGTGCTTGCAACCATGGATAAAGGAATGTTCCTAAGCCAACCTCCCTAGAGCCTCAAAAAGCCAGCTGGATTCAGAGTGTGAACATGTGATATTGCAAAGCCATGGGGCTTGAGGCAAACTCAGGCATCTCCAAGCCTCCTCTGAAGTTAAGCAGAGGGACAGCAGACTGAAACTACTGGTTGTGTTCTGCAAAGCTCAAGAGGAGAAACAAATTCTAGCTGAAAGTTATGGTCTTGTCGTGGTCGGAAATGGCAAATTCACCTCTTGTTATTGAGATTCATCCAGGAAGGGGATTGGAGTTTATGTCTAAGGGTTTTGAGAAAATAAAGGGTAGCTGGCTGAGAGCAGACAGGCTGTGTGCTATGCCAGTGTCCTTCCCTGACCCCAAAAATCCTCTGGCAGGAAGGGGACCCCGTGTACAGAAATGGCATCACCATGTCAACTTTCTTCCCTCTGCTGCTGGAGAAAATAGAATTAAAAAATAACATGAAGAGACAGACACATGCAGCCAGGGCAAACTCCAAACAATTATGAAATCAATAAGCACCTGAAGGGCTTTGTTACTCACCACTTAACCCCTCATGTCCCCACCCGGATCACTGTTGTGAAACACATGTCAGGTTCAGTACACAGAAATCCTAAATGAAACAAATGGATGTTGCCTTGGGCTGCATGAGCACCATTCACATCCTATTTTATCATTAGCTGTCTGGAGAATAAAGAAACCAACAACAACAACAAAAAAAATATCCCTGCCTGAGAAGAATCCTAACTAAAATACGCTTAGTCTGGATACTAACAGATGCAGAAATGCACGCAGGTTTCTCACTGGTGCACAATAACCTTCACTTTTGCCCTTTCTTGACAAGTGGCACCTCTGCTTGAAGCGCAGAGGTACTGCTGGAAGCATGTCAGGGAGGCAGGTGCAGGATCAGAGCCCTCAGCAAAGGGGATGTTGCTCAGAGAGGTAGAGAATACGAAGAGCTACCGAGTGGCCAACTTGGGGGTGGTACCTGTGCCTGCTGTAGAGCTTGTCAAACAAATGCCAGCTTAATTGCAGAGCTTTATGGGGTGTTGTTACGGAGACCTTTAGCTCAGCAGTCCCAAGGGGGAGGCTGTAAGATGAGATCATGCCATGTGCTGAGGGATACACTCAGTGCAGGTAGCTCAGTGTGCAGCTGCAGGCTGAGCTCTGGGTGGTGGGAGCCCGAGATGAGAGGCCTTGAACTGGCACTGACCCTTTGCACGACAAAGGGCACAGGGACCTGTGGGCCAGCCAGGTGTCCGGCCACCCAGAGGCACAGCAGGAGCCACTGTCTCACCAGGAAGATTCCAGACTATCACACTGGCAGGGTCTAAAAGCCCAGGGTTTACTTCATTCAGGGTCCCTCCTCAAAGGCATCAGCTCAAGCTCTTTCTGTGTTACTGCACCATGAATAAATTGTTTTAAGGTTCTGGATATCTGAGACTCTCCTATGGGAAACCTGGAGTCAAACCAGTAGGGAAAACTTGTCTGACTTGTGTGAGAGTGGGGTGTGTAGGGAGTCAAGTGGCAGCCCATTGGGTCACTGGAGCCACCTGCTGCAAAGGGGCTTCAGTATCAGTGGGGAAAGTCTCTGGTAGTGGGATTGTGAATGCCAGAGTGGCTCATGCATGATCAGACAGGAAAGTTTCCTTAACACCACAGTTAATGCTCCACTTTTCCTTTCCAGTGCAGTGCCTTTGACGGTGCCTGTCCTCTCAGCTGTCAGGATGATGTAAGTTGCCCAGCTTTCCTCTCTGTACCTACGATGGGTGGGATTGCCTACCTGCTCTGTGGAGATCTCTGTCTCCCCAAAAGAAAAGTATTTCCTGTTGTTTCCTCGCAAGAGATTGCACAGCTGGGGCAGGACCTCATGCTAACAAGAAAAATTTGCAGTTTAGGTCTTCCCATCAGCTGTGAGAGGCCAGCTGGGCCAAGGCAGGAATATGGGGGCTCCAGCCAGTGGCTCTAAGGAAAGTCTGTCTCCTCTGTCTCCCTGGCATCCCAGATGATATTGAACATGATGATGATGAACAGGAAAGAGTAGTTGTCATGCCACTCTCATGACATGTGCTGGACACCTCTCTTTGTGTTTAAGCCACTGCTTCAACCTTGTTCCCAGGAATATTTGGGACAGGAGCTCCTGCCCTGACGAGCGGGATCATCAGAGAGTTCTTGTTGTATGTTCATGTAGGATTTCCTCTGCACCCTAGTTTTTCTCTGCAAGACCTAAGGGTTTTCATCTAAACTCTGTGCCTCCATTTGCTGCTCTGCAAAATAAAAATAAGATCAGCACTGATACTCAGTGGTGAGGAGAGGGTTATTTCATGAGTGGTTATAAAACTCTGAAACCTAAAAATGGAAGGCATCAGACACCATATTATTAAAGAGAAGAGCTCTCCCAATATCCTGTCTCTTCCTGAAGCATGCCTTGTCTTAAGTGTGTCTCACAGCCTGCTAGGCCTGCACGCAGCTCTGGCAAGAGGCAATCTCTGTCACAGCTCATGAACTGAATACCTCAAAATGGAGGCAGAGAGGGAAAAGTCAATTGTGTAAAACCCGTGGTAGCTGAGCCGTGGGGCTGGCACGGAAATGCCGAGGCTGTTGCCATCGTCACAATCCCACACCGCCCCATCCCGAGCACGCACATGCAAACACGGAAAAAGCCATCTTTAATACTGATTCTCTTTCATCTCTGCAGATTCTGAATTGCTTCCTCCTTGATAACAATGGCTTTATACTCGTTTCCAAAATACCTGAAGAGGTAAGAGAGCATAAGGGAAGGAGGAGGGGTGGGGTTTGCTTGTTCCTGAATAACCCGCCAGAGCCGGTTTAAACAAATGCAGTTCAATTGTGTAATAAGGGTGGCTGTGGTGTAATTAAATTCAACTGTGCAGTGAGGGGGAAGCCTCCCAGCAGAGTGACAGCACATCCTAGGTGAGGAAGGAGTTTGCAGTGATAAGTGAGGAACTAGTCAAAATATCTTTTTATCAGAAGTGAGGAAATTAGACTCCTTTCCCTTGGCACAAATGCTACTGAAAGGTGATCTGAGACAGTCCCAGAGGGCAGATATGCCAGGGGAAGGGGAAGGGGAAGGGGATTTAGAGGGGAAGGAGAAGGGAAGGGGAAGGGGAAGGGGAGAAGGGGAAGGGAAAGGAGGAAAGGGAGAAAAAAAGGGGAAAGGAAGCAGAAGAGGAACGGAAGAAGGGGAAAGGGAAGGAAAAGGAAGGAGGACAGGGGAGGGAAAGGGAAGGGAAGGGAAAAGGGAAGGAGAAGAAAGGAAGTGGAAGGGAAGGGACAGGGAAGGGAAGAGGGAAGAGAAGAACAGGGAAAGAGGAAGGGAGGAGAAGAGGAAAGGGAAGAAAGAAGAGCAAAGTGGAAGGGGAAAGGCGAAGGGAAAGGGGATAAGGGAACAGGGAAGGGAAGGGAAGGGAAGGGAAGGGAAGGGAAGGGAAGGGAAGGGAAGGGAAGGGAAGGGAGCAGTGCTTTTGAGCACTTCTGAAGGCAAAGCAGGTGTTCTTCAGGAAAGGAAACTGAGGGGACGATAGGAGCAAAATGCTAAAGGCAAAAATTAAGATGAAATCATTTAGGCAAATTGGAAACCAGAACACGCCTAAAGAACCGAAGGATTTACTGGACTCACAGAGGTGAAAGGAGTATGGAAAAAGGCTCAGAATTGTAATAAAAATAAGGTGTGTGTTTCCACAACCATTTCTAGGGAGATGAAGGAGTGATGTGACATCCTGTGCAGCCTGGGTAAAGTCAACACTACCAGCCACTACATGATTTAGCTATACTTTTCTGTTCTCTGATAAATTCACCATACAGCTATTTCCTTAAAAATAATAAAGCACCATAGTTCTGGATGTCAGAAAGTGATATGTTGGAACAGTTTCATAAACTGCAAAGCAATAAGTCAGTAGTAAGAGTGGTCTCACAAAAGAAACGGGAAATGAAGCAGCTTTGTTACTGACAGAAGTGTGGATTTTCATTAAAATTGCCATTGTACTGGAGTTAACAAATACAGTTTAGGTATTTCCAAAGGGCAATAGATCCAAGCCCAGAAATTATTTTTTTCAGGATGTGACAAACAGGTTGAAATGGAAACTAAGGTAACAAAACTCCCAACAGATGTGACTGGGACAAGCAGCACAGCTTCTATAAGGAAGAAAACTTACCATCTATATTTTTTGAAAGCGAGAAAAAATATAAGGGAGAGTGGGTGACCTACTGCTTTTCAGTTCTGTTCAGCCTCAGAGTCCCTTACAAGAGACTGTTGAAGAAGTTCTGGTGAAAGAGTGAAGCATGAAGTAGCAGCATTGATCTCAAAGTAGCTGGGACAGAAAAGAAAGAAGAGGAATTTTTAGGTGGATATTTAGATGGAAAACATCAGCTATGTGAGTCCCGTGGTTTCCCACCTGGACTTGTGTTGATTAACATATTCAGAATAGGCTGGGAAGGGAAAAGGTGAGATTGTGCATCCCACAGGCACTGCACAGGGAGTTCAGAGAGGCCAAGACGGGAACTGAATCGGCAGCACAGTGGCGCCAGGGAGTGATGCAGACAGATATCCAGGGAGGCATACTGCAAGGAAAAACCAGTCTCTTTTCTGTAGGAAAGTGACCTACCCAGCACAGTGAATAGTCCAATAAAAAGGCCCTTTCAATTCTGTGGTGTGCCACAAAAAAAAATAAAAAATAAAACTTGAAAAATAAGGGAGAGAAATGCTGTGAAGTTGTATTGGCTCCCTGCTCTGGGAGGTCAGGTCCTACTGGATGGTAGTCTTAAAAATTGATGGTTCCTCTTCTGACTCCCATGGCATTTTCAAAGGTGCTTTACTGAGTCCCATGACGTGTCCATCAGTGGAGACAACTACACCCTTTAGCTACCATGTGTCCTGTTTGTCCTCAACACCATCTTCCTGGGCTCTGTCTCTGTATTTTTTCCTGCATCTTATGGAAAATGGGGTTTCCCAAAAGCTCATCTCTGAAAAATCTGACTAGCAGAGACATAGCATTGTAGTGGATTTGGGTAAATTATAAACATTATCCACATGCCTCCAAGATCAGGCATTTTGGCAGGCACCAGAGCTGTTCTCCTCCAGCTGTTACCTCCTCTGACCTCAGAAGGTTCACCACTACTTTTCTTCTGATTTCTTTATCTTGTTCCAGTTGCTGTTTTTATCTCCTGGTGGCACCATGAGTGTCCACATGGTGAAACCCTACAGGGAATTCAAGACAGCAGCAGCATTAAATCAATACCCTGGTTTTCACAGCTTTGTGACCTGGATTTTGCTTCATGGGATCCTTTGCTGCAGTGTGGCCTTCCCTGCCCCATCCCACACTCTTTCCTCAGTGCATCCTTTAACATAATGCCAAAACCAAAATCTCCTACCTGGATTTTTGTGGGTATTTTGCCATTCTGGAGAAGTCAGCTCTCCCTCTCTGCCCTCACCAGCAAAAGTGGCTCAGCTGCCTGGGTCAGGGTTTCAGCCCAGCAGCGTGGAGAAGGGCAGCCTGCCTGCACACTGCCTGTGCTACACCTCCAGCTGGGGTAGGAGTGAGCTCATGGGATGCCTAAGGAATGAGGGTGCACAGGTGAACCATCTACCCTGCTGGGCCATGCGGGCTGTGGCAGCTCCAGCACCAGCAGGGCCCCAGGCACATCCCTGCTTCCCCCAGGAAGACAGCTGAGGAGCTTTCATATCCAAATGCCTACATCCCAGGGCAGAGTGGAAGCTAACAATAGTGGAGAGGTGCCAAAATGCCTGTGTCCTTACAGCCCCCGAGCCAGAAGCTGGTGCTGGAGACCCTTTCCATGGGCTCTGAGATGTTTTGTTCCATCTCTCTGCTTGCTCCTTTGGGACTGTGGTGTTTTATGCTGCATTCAGCACAGAGCTGCCCACTGCCTGCACCTTCTTCTTGGGTGACCACTTGTGGGTCCCTTCCAACTCAGCATATTCTATGATTCTGTGAACCAGTTCCCTCAGGAATGGGGTGAGGACAGCATGGCTCAGGCCCTGCTCCCCTTTGCCCTTTGGGACGGGGATCAGAATGGGGGGTTGCCTCTAATAACCTCTCTATGAAGGAAGCAGGAGGCTTGCTGGCAGTCAGAAACCACCACAGAAGAGGGACTTCTTAGGATTTTAGTGAGTGACGAGTTGGAAACTCCCTGCGGGATTACTTGGGGAAAAATGGGTAATCTCTTAATTGGAGCTAATATCTCCCCATCGGACTCTTCAGCCCCATCTGGCTCAGAGGAAGCAAAGAGTTAAAACCCAGAGTCAGGAGAAGGGACCCAATGAGGGAGAGGACCAGGTGATCTAGAGCAGGGGAGGGAGGGAAAGTGGGTGGCAGGCTCAGGCTGTGCTGCAGGGAGGGCTGCTCGGTGCTGTGTTTCGGCCAATGTTTGCAGCCGTGGCCCCACGACCACCCCTGAGTTTTCAGCCGCCTTCCGTTGCCAGTCGTAGGCACAGCTGTGGATCACAGGTCTTGAGCTCCCTCCGCCTGCTGCATCCAGATGTTCCCTCACTCACTAAACCTCTTTTTCTAGGTCCTGCCTTCTCCCTGAGGCATTTTGCACGGGGGCGTGTGTGCAAGCTCTGCCCAGGGTGCAGGGGGGCAGCTGAAAGGCCAAGGTCCCACCAGGGCTGGGCAGAGCTTGTGGAAAAGCAAGGGCCATTTGAGCCATGCAACAAGGAGGCTGCCTGCTTTCCCAAAGCCTGGCTTATTGGGCAGACCCTGTTTGTTTACAGCTTTTGAATGTACAAAAAGTGTAAATTGCTCAACGAGCCAGCAAAGGGTGGATGTGCATTGTCTGTGAGCAGTGTTGTAGCTTTTGAGCCATATGTGTGCTCTGGGTTGCATCTCTTTCCTGTGCATAGCCTGTATGTGTGCCTGTACACTCAGCTGCAGGAGGATGTGATACAGCATGTGTCACATGGGTGCAGGGGGATGAGATACAGCGTGGGTCATGCCGGATGTCAGAGCGACGCTTTGTGCTGTGAACATCTGAAATTGCAAGGGCCTGTGGAAACCTGCCCAGAGATGGGAGTCAGGAGAAGCACAGAAGGGGTATGCCTAGGAGAGCAGCAGTCACTGGAGGAAGCAAGTTGTAATGAGAGCTGCTTTGCAAAATGTTGCTCTGGTACAGGACTGCTTTGGTCTCTGCCAAGTGATGCTTTTCTGTGTTACTTCCTGCACAGGGTACCTAAAACAATACCAAGGTTTGAATGTCTGGTTTGATGTTAAAGGCCAGTTTGCAGATGCTTTTCTGAACACACTGCCTAGGCTATACTCTCATTTACTCTGGTAGCTCCTCATTCTTTTACCTGTAGGAATGACATCCTAGCTGGAGAAATTTGGTCGGACATCAGCATCTCTTGACAGGACAGGACCCATTTGCAGTCTTGCAGTGGCCCCCTCCCCTCCCCTTGCCACACTGTCCGCAGCTTGCACTGTGTTAAATCCCACTGCTCCAGCGCCTGCTGGGTCTGCAGACTGGCATTAAATGGAAGCAGCTGGCCTCTTCATCACCCTAATCAGATTGAAAGAGCAGGGACAGTGAAAAAAGTTAGTGCTTGCTCAGGCACATTTTACTATGTCTGAGACAATTACAGCCTAAATGCTCAGAGTTGATGTTATGTATCGCTTTATACAGCGAAATGACTTCTAAAGCCTGTTGGGAAGAAGCTCATAACCATGTAACACTACTTTTAGATGATTACCATGTGATCTTAGGTAAATCTGCCTAAGGGTTCAGGTTTTTCCAGTCAAAATGTCCCACTCAAATAAATGAAGTCATCTGTCATCTGCTAATACATGCTAAGTGACTGCTAGCCTATCATTGGAAAAGCAAAACGTCCCCTCAGACTGTGTGAATGCTTCCATAACACGTGGGAGCTATTTACCGTGTCAGGATCCATGAGCCAGGAAAATAGACAGAGGACGGCTCATATCTGCGTTTTTATTACTGATGAATATTTTATTTACTTGCCTACAAACAAAGTGGTGGACTTGACAGATTTGAAGCATTTTTGCAATAGATTTGTCATGGTTTAGTAATCAGGAAAGGCAGAATTGTTGTGGTTTTGAAGAAGTCTTTAGAGCAGCAGTTCCCAGATTTGGGATTGCGTCCGTATTTGAGGTTATTGACTCCAAGGCATAAATGGGACCACAAGCTTCTCTTTTAGTCCAGGCGTGCAAGTGGGACTGGGGGGTTGTTGCCCCAGATGCAACTTTTGCTAGGGTGGAGCCTGTGCAACAGCTCTGGCTTTGCCAGTCCATAATGTGTAAGCTAAAGGGATGGATGGGTTCATGTTGTGTTGTTTGGGTTACTTCAGGCTCAGAGCTTGCACTGCAGTGCGTTGTAAAATTACGTTTGCTGCCTAAATAAATCTGTACATCGCACTTATACGTGGTGGGGCAGTTCACCCAGGGCAGCAGGAGAGCAGAGTTTCCAAAGCCACTGTGGTCATGGGCTAGCAGAGAGGCTCAAATGGAAGAGTCAGGCATTCAGATCCAGAGAACACGGGTTCCCAAAAACCCACAGGAGAGCCCAGGCCTCCGGTGACTCAACATGCCTGGGTCTCTGCAGCTTGAGAGCCTGCCTTTTTCTGTCACAAGCTGCAGGGACTTATGTGGGCTAAATCATTTCCAAGCGTGGTAGGAATGGTGCAGGATGCCCAGCTGGCGATGGGGGAAGTCCTCCCTCAAGCTTTCCAGGCAGCCAAAGGACAAGGCTCAGCATTACCTCCTTATAAAACACTCGTCGTACATAGCAGGCTTCCAAGCAGACAAGATCAGCTGGAGCCTTCGAGCATTTGGAAAATTTACTGTTGTCAGTTTATCCTGTTTTTTCCTTTTTTGTACTTGCAGACTGGAAAATTTTTTGGTGCAGTGGATGGCTCAGTAATGACCCAGCTGCTAAACATGGGCATGTTCAGGCGGTAAGTGGGGGATCTCCACGCTGTACTTCTCGTTCTTCGCTGGTGTGTGGGTCAGAGCATATTGGTCCCTCTGAGAAGCACTTGAGCAGGGGAAAATGTACATGCTGATGATGCATGTGACTCTCTTATTTAGAAACAAGAGCTCCTTTAGCTACCTGCCCCCTCCCCCGACTCGCTCAGGGATCATCACCACACAGGCTGTTTCTCCTCATCTCCTGCTCTTCCACCTGCTGCAAAACACAGAAAGACACAGTAACTTCCAATCTTTATGTGGCCAGAAAGTAGCTGCTTCTCTGTCTGGGAAACATTTCTTGGCATTTTGTGTACGAAAGTGCTTCAGTTCCTCCTGCCACTGGGAAAAGCCTTTCTACGGAATAGTTGTCTGAGAGCCCCCCAGGATGCAGCATTGCAACTGGCTGACCACATTTCTCTTTCTCTTAAAAATACTTCTGTTCATCTCAGTCCACTCCCCCAGCTGATGTCAAAAGAGAGTTCAGAGTTTCAGTGAAAACAGGAACTAGGGGGCCCTGAGGTAGTTACAATCATAATTCCTCTGCTTCACAGCCTGCTTTACTCACTCTCTGAAATTAGGGGCATATTTCCTTCTGACCCAGTTGCATTAATCCAGAGCCTGTATTTCTTGCTCTGCCAGATCCAGCACTGGCCAAACAGCAAAGACACGTGTAAGCAGGTCGCTGTTTTGGTTCATACAGGAAATATTTCATACATGAAATTTTTTAGAGAAAGCTGACGTGTCTGTCCCCCAGGCCAGTTGCATTGCTTGCTTTTGACTGCTGGCTTGTTTTGTTTTGATTGCAGGGTGACCATGTATGATTACCAGGCAATGTGCAAAGTACCCTACCACCACCACAGCGGCGCCCGGCCCCTGCTCAGCGTACGTATCTGGCAGCATGCAGCCCTCCCTGGGCTGTGCTTTCTCCTGGGGCATCTCCAGCACCTTGGGGCAGCACATTCCACAAAAAAGACTGCAGTAGATGTTTGCTTTCAAGCGGTGGGAATGTCCAAACTCATCTAAGGCAGGTCTCTGAGGCAGCGGTGGCCTCTGGCTGTGGTTTCCAATGTGGATCTCTATTGGCATATAGGATCTCACTGAAAATTGGAAGGTTCAGGGAGAGGACATGAACTAAACTATGGCAGGCTTCCCCTAAAAGCCAAGGAATCAGCTAGCAGCTGAAATGAACAGGAATCCTTTTACAGGGCATGGTTTTACTCAGCAGCTCATAAAGGAGGGTTGCTCTGGGAGAAAACTGACAGTCATTTGGGGAAGTATGAGTGGAGCTGGAGCAACAGAGTGGTGATAGCCCAGGGAACAAACCAACAGAGGGAAGAGTTTTACCAGTACCCAAATGCAACCTCTCTTTAGGCTGATACAAACCAAGAATCTAATCCCACTCTACCTTCCTAACGTGGCCTCAAATAGGCAGAACAAAGTAATTACTCGACCCTTAGGCCACTTTAAACTAGTTGACACAATCCTAAACAGGGATTTTAACACTTTTAACAACATGTTACATTTTTAACAGTGTCTGTTTTGGAGTGGCTATACTTAAGCTAGATAAAATATTGTGATTGTAGTGAAAATATTTGCTTGATCATATCCTCCAATTTTGATTACTGTCACAAAATATGAGCTGTCAAAACCAAAGTGAACTGGGAAGAGAATACAAAGGTGAGCATTCAGCCTTCATCTCTCATCTTCCCCTCTTAGCAAAAACCCTTGAAAAGGAAAAAATCAAGAAAAGTCTGTTTTTTATATTCACACATAAGAATCGGTCGAATTCCCAATAATCTCTACATTTTACTATTTGCTGACTTATTTTGGCTGAAGATAAGTCAGTTAGCATAATGGAACATTATCTTGTGTCCTGTGACTACTGCATCTGTTTTGGGTTTGAGGACACGGGCATGATTATGAGAGAGAGAGATGAAAATTAGACATGGTTACCATGAAGAAAAGAAGCAGCAGGATCCTCTGCAGATGAATTGTCCCTGGGATAATGCTGGATTTCCAATTTGTAGCTGAAAAGCAGGAAGATGATAGAAGTCATGCCATCTTGAGGAAAAGCTGGATGAAAGCACAGTTAAGCATAATCAATCAATGGAAGATAATACTAAATCCTGGGCTTGTCCCAGAAACACCACTTGCTATCAGAACATAAAGCATTCTAAACTGGTGGTGTCCCATTTAGCTGTGTTTCTCTCCTGCTCTGAGCTCTGAAGGTCATCCATACTGGAGAGAAATCATCAAGCAATTACATCTTCAAAGTCCTTCATACATTTATGATAAACTCCCTGACCCTGATGGGGAGGGGGTGAGAAGATATTATTAGTAGCAAGGCAGCTCTGCTGGCTTTTTACTTCAAAACATTTTGAACATTTTCCAGTGATGCCCAGACCTTGAATTTCCAGCCTGTCTTCAAGAGCTCTGATCAGTGGAGGGAATTGGTCTGAAATGTGGGGTCCTGCATAACAATTATAAATTCTCTGACCAGGTCCTTATGGTATTTCTCATTTCTTCTTTTGTTCTCCAGCCAATTTATGCCTTTCTAGCTGCAGTGAAATGGCTGATAAGTGATTTCCTCATGTGAGTACCAAAAGATGGGGGTGTTTGGGAGGCTCAGAGCAACGGGATCAAGAGCTGAGAAAGCTGCAAGAGGAGGCCCCTGCATAGGGCATTGCTGTCAGCCTTCTCCTGACATTCAGCTCAGCCTTGCTCCTGGGAGACAGAAAGCTATTACTATTCCCATTTTGAGAGGCAGAGGCCCAAAGTGGGTCTGGGATTTACCTGAAGTCACTCAGTACAAAGTGCCTGAGTCAGAAATAGGACTTGGGTCTCCTGGGGCCCTGTGCAGATCCTTGATGCCGAGTCCTCTTGCCTGTCTCCTTTGCCCGTGCTGAGCAAATGCACACCTTCCTTTCACGGGGGGAGAAGGCTGAAGGAAGCAAGCCAGGGAGCTCAGCTCTGAGTGACAGGCCAGGGAGAAGAGAGGGAAGGCTGTCCCCTAGATTTGGGTTCCCCTCAAACTTCTGGGGTGAATCAGAGTTCAAGCTCAAATTAGGATGAAAGTGCCACTGCTCAGCTTACTGGGTGTGCAAAAGGGAAGGAAAAGATACATCTCTGCCTATTGGTGCAGAATAATTCAAAGTGGCATGTAGTTACCTTCAAGTAGACAGAGTATAGCCTTCTGATGGCCATCCATGCCTGCTCCTGAGGTGGGGCCCACAGGGACTGAATTCCTTCCCAGCCTCAGGGGTTGCTGTATCATTCCTTCCTTCACTGGTGAGCCCCTCGCACTGTATATACTTCAGGAAAAAGCCCTTTCCCATCTTCCATGGTACAGATCCCACGATACAGAGTTACACTCTATCATATGGAGAAGAAAAAAAAAATTAAAAAAAAAAATCAGACTTCCACTGCCAGCAAATTTGCAGTAAACATTTTAGAACTGATACTTGCCGGGCAACAGGGCCATCTCCCTGACACCTGCATCCTTCCAGGCTGCTGAAAAAGCATCCTCTGTTCTTGCTCTTTTGACAGCTTCCTTTTGGAGTTTAACATGAGTAGCTTCTGGCACTCAAACAACTTGGCAGATGGTGAGTACACAAGAGTCCAGCCACCCCACAGCACGTGAGTGTTACAGCCACGGGTGACAGAAGAAACTGTATGGGGAAGCCTGGCCTTGTGCAAGGAGCCTGCCATGTGCCCCACACCTCTTCATCCATGGACACTGTAATCCAGCTTCCAGATCCTACCACCACCACATCTCCCCCCATTTCCACCCCCATTTCAGGCTGCCACAGCACCAGAGCGGTCAGAGTGAGGTGTGTGCTGCTCAGAGCTTGCTTTCCTCAGGATTACTTGCTGAGGAGGTGGGAGGTGCTTCTCTCTGAGGACTCCTACCCTGAGTGCAGTGGGATGAGAGAGGCCATCCACTGCAAAGCACTTCAGCTGGAAAGACTCCCTTCCAGTCTCCGACAGGACAGGACAGAGCAGGGCTGGAGCAGGAGGTTCTCCAGAGCCTAGCAGGGGTTTCAGGAAGCTAGACAGAAACCTTACAGTTCAATAACACATTGAGGGTCTTCACTTACCCCCTGGACCTGCTCTGGAAGAGAGAAGATGATGGCACATGGTATTGCACAGCAGCTGAGTGCAGCAGAGGGGTATGTCTGGTTTGAAATCCAGTGATCTGTCCTGCAGCTGCAGTGCTGCCTGCTAGAAACATCCTGGGAATCTCCATGGTCCCATCCCTAGCCCTGCAGGCAGGGGATGAGGTAGATGGCACTGAGGAGACTCCAAGGGAAAGGTGAGGTGTGCTCTGTGCAGCCCTGTAAGGGCTGTTGTTGCATTCTCATTAATTATTGATCACTATTTTAGTGGAGACAGCGATACCTTCCATGCTAACTGTGGAGCTGAGTCTTCTGCACTGAACTCTCCTGGTGTAATGGGGAAACAGTCATTTTTAGAAAGCAAAATTCCCTTCTGCTCAGAAAACAAAGCCTATGTCTGGGTATTATTTAGGTCCCACTCTCTTTCTCCAAAGAGATGGCAGTAGAAGCTGCAGCTATCCTCTAAGTGGCCCTGGCTGCTGCCATCAGGATAACAGGAGAGGCCCCATGCCAAAATCAGTGAGGAGGAGTCAGATGAGCAAGTGCAGTGCTCTTGCCAGGGCAGGAGAGACTGCTCCTTCTGGAGGACAGACTGACCTGGTGTTCCTGCACTGAGCTGCTGTGGCTGCTCGGTGGCTGCCGTTGGATTTAGTCTTTGCGCGAGGAGATGTGAGGGAAAAGGGAGGGGGTTCTCACTGCTGCCCTGCTCATCACCATTTCCTTTTGTGCTTTCTTCATCTCTTTCCCACATCACCTCCATGACTGCTGTGTGTGAATCCATGTGTTCATTGTGCTGCCATCATGTGAAACTGTCACGTGGCTCCATCGTCACTGTGTGTCTGCCTGTCACGGCACTTCTCCAGCCAAGGCTGTCTTCCATCATTGTAAGTAGAACCACTTAACAGCGAAAAAAACCAGAATTAACTAGAAATTCCAGGCTAGGAAAAACTTTTTTCCACCTTTTGGACAGTGGGAAACTTGCAGAAAGGTGTGACAGGGACAAGGCAGTGCCTGGCTCTATTTCCCTGCTCTGCAAAGAAGCAAGAGAAGCTGTTGCTCGTTTAGCTGGCCGAGCTGGTGATTGAAGGTCTGTCACTGAGAAGTTGATAAAAGAAGGAACACACAAGCCTCCTCAGGGACTACAATCACAGGCAACATCATCACTCATTACTACAGCATAGCTGGGCCCATAGCCTGTGTACTATGGCATGTCCTTCACCTTGGTTCCCAGCAGGCCCGTTCTGTTTCAGTTTTTATCCCGAAACCAAAGACCAACCCACGCCTTCTTGCAGGAAAAACTATACGAGTCTCGTAGACTTCAGTTCTTAAGAAGCAACTTAAGTCTTCTTTTCCACACCCTATGGCTTAGGTCCTTCTGATAAATCCCAGCCCAGCTCCAGGATAATGCAAAACTACTTTCAAGCAGTTCAACTGATAAGTATTGCTCTAGCTCATAAATCCGCTCCTACAGGCGAGTTAGAAATTCCTCCAAGACGGAGTCCAGACTGTGGCTGTGTTTGTATCTCCCTGATTCCATATCTAGCTTGTATTTGCTGATTTGCTCTCTGCCCAGCAAGACGTATGTGTGAGACAGAGATAGAGAAATAGAGACAGTTGGAATGCATTTTACTGTATGAAGAAGAGGAAGAGAAGGAGAGGGTGTCTACAGATAAAAAAATGAGTGTCCATGTGTGTGTGGGAGTAGCAGGGTGGAAGAATACTATTGGGGCTGGAAGAAATGGATTGCACATGTTGTTAAGAAGGGGCTGTAGATTTTTGCCAGAGTTGTTAACATTTTCTTGACTGCATGCCAAGGCTGGTGTATGCAAAAAATATGAAGCGAAGGAGACATTTTGTGAGAGAGAAATTGAGCACACATTTTTTCCGGGTTATGTGCAGGGGAATTAATGATCAGGGTTCTAAATGCTCACCCTTGCCTGACTGTGTACCTCTGGCTCTGCAGCACTGAGCCTATTTCTGCTTCCCAAGTTCTCTTGTTTCCTGGGAAGGTGAGACTTGCTGTTGGAAAATGGGCATGATATATTCAGACTGCACTCATCATACAAATCTGCTTTTCAGAGGGGGTGAGAAGACATTTTTGCTGCCATAGATTTTTCACTGCTCTCAGCATCTTAATTTCTCTCTGTGTTTGTAAGGGCTTCTGCTTTTATGAACATCACCAGGTTTGAAAGCTTTTAATTAGGCCAAAAATACTTCCAGCCACGGCGTGCAGCCTAGAAAGGACTATTTCTAGAATTCTGTAAATCATAAAAGTTTCCTTTTTTTACTGCATGGTAATGTACACAGAGGATATTTTACAAGAAAATTGATCAGATTCTGTGTTTTATATTGGTAACTAAGTGGCAGATTTTGTCTCGTGTCCCAGAGTAAATCCACTGACTCGGGCGCGTGATTTATGCTGGTGGGAAAGAGTTCACAATCTGGGCTCTATAGTTCATAACAAGGCACAGCAGCTGCCTTTGCTGCTCAGAAGGATTGGTTGCCAAATGTCTGACAAAGGCTTTCTGGAAGTGCAGATGGTAGCAACGACAGCCTGGAATTAACTCACTCTTTGCTATAAAGTTTGCAATATGTTATCAGCTCCGCTGGCTGTTTACTAATCCCTGACCACCAGACTCTCAGGGGGCTGATAGCATTTTGATGTCCAGCATGTGCATTGAGAGGCTCAGCCCAAGCGTTTTGCTGATGATGTACATGCTACTGGGCTTCTCTGAACTTCTCAGTACTGCTGCAACTGCATTGCTTCCAAGAGAATTAAGTGGCAGTAGGCTTAAGTATAATCTCTGTCATGGGTCTTGTCTCTGTGCAGAAGTTAGGAGATTTTAAAGTGGCTTCTTTTCATTCAGCTTGTGCCAAAAAAAATCTGAGTAAAGATTGTCTGTGCCAGGCACTTCTCAATATTTAGCAGAGTTTAAAAATACAGCTTGGTGCACACAATGAAGTTAACCCAGAGCAGCTCAAATTGCAAAGGGTCATGAAAGACTCAACCAGAAATGCCCCTTCTGAGACTGACACAGCCCATAATGCCAGTGGCAAAAGTGCCTCTGAAGGAACCAAACCTGGTGCACTTCCCACTGCACACGCTGCTCCTGTGAGTGCCACCACGGCGTCGTTCAACCCAGAATTACTGACCAAGTGTTGGCTCTCTAGTCCTGTGTGCTCTTGCCCATGTGTGCAGGTCAGGCCAGCAAACAGTGCTGTCCAGGTATGGACATGCAGTGTCTTTAATTCCCATTGAGGCCCAAGGCTGTTCTCCAAGCCCACCAAGACCAGCATGACAGCCCTCATTCATTGCTGGTTGAGGCTGGGAGGCCTGAGATTGACTTCCATTCTGTATTTTCCAAGACGACAGTCTCTTTCACCCCCTCCCTCCACCCCGTCCTTCACACCACTGTATTTTATATTACTGCAGCTCCATCTGCTTTGATGATATTATAACAGGAAGCTGGAGCTAGAGAAGGATGTCATTCTTTACCAGAGACAGGGGAAAACTGAGGTCCTGGATGAAATCCCTGTTATGTCAGGAGCCTTTGCCACTCCTGACATGAGCAATACTCTAAATTCCTGCTAGCAGTTTGCCCCAAGTTTATCAGGTCACCTTTGCGGTCATCACAACAGCTCTTCTGAGCAAGAATGGCACAGTCCATTCTTGGTTAGGGCTGCAGTGACAGTGCTGCAAATCCAGGGGTAACACAACAGGACTTGGATGGTTTGTGGCTGAAAGACCAGTGTGTGGCCTTGCCACAAGCATGTCCTTGAGAAGGTGTGTTCTCAGTCCAGACTAGCCTGGCCACCTGTTCCAGGGTTTGGAGCTGCTTTCCTGGCCTCAACTACAGTGAATTAGGGCTGAAAGGGTTCCCGCTCTGTTCCTCACACTCCTTTGGTCTTAGTTTAGGGACTTTACTGGCCAGAATAGTTACCAGTCCTGGAGGTGGTCTGAGCTAGAAGGTATTTGCAGTTTCTCTCCTTACAACACAAACATTGATATTTTGCATGTTCCATCAGAAATGTCTAAGCCTTTGAAATTCACCTCAGGAACAGGGTCTTCTTCTGCTCATCCCAAATCTCCTCAGGACTACTTGTTCCTTGTGACAGAGGCATTCTCCATTAGCAAAAAACGGGAGAGGCTTTTCTGTGCTTCTGCGGTGTGGGGTTCGCACAGAGGGACGGTAAATGGTGGCAGAGCACAGCCAGGCAGCTCCTGGCTGATGGCAGAGGTGCTGCCAGCCCCTGAAATGAGGAGTTTAGTTGATTAATTCAATGTAAATCCAAGGTGAATACAAAACAAGGCACCATGCTGAAATCGTGCCCTCTGTGCTTTTGGGTCTGTGCAAAATTAACCTAACCATGAGACCGACAGGTGGGTCCCACAGTCTGGGAGGATTTAAAGGGTCTGCCTCATGAGCACTGTTTTTCGAGAGTTCAGAAGAAAAGCACAAAAAAACCTACCAAGGACTCTGTACTGCAGGGAAGGGCTTGAGTACCCATTATATTCACCCGGGAAGGGCATTAGAGGGGAAATTGGGCTGGAGTTCCTGAGAGAAAAATCAGAGAAAATCATCCATTTTTTTCTCCCTCTCATTTAATCCACATTGTTTAGACGGCAAGCTCCACCGGGTGGTGCCTGCTGCTGTCTGCGTGCTCTGGCAGCATCGGGTGGGGGGGGGGGGGGAAAGGAGACCATTGCTCTCAGTGAGGGTTCTACAGTGATGCAAATTACCCATCGGAATCATGGTGCCCTCTTGGTGCCTTCTTAACGTACATTTGCTGATTAAAACCCGTGATGCTGCATTTTTCTATAAATCTTCGGCGCTTCTGCTGCACGGGGTAAAGTGGGCGCCCTCCCCATCCGAAGGACCCTCTTCCCTGCTGGTCCCCACCCCCCCGGCAGGGCTGCCTGTGGCTGTTGTGTGCGAGGGGGGCTGCGAAGTGAGGCTTTGTGCTCAGACCCGAAGCTGATGTAGAAACCATTTCTCATACGTGCCTGTTGGCTGAGCTGCAGCCACCTCTGCCCTAGCAACAAAGCTCGGCGTTTCCATCGGCAGCATTCCCCTGTGTCCTACAGAGGCAGGAGCTGGCTTTGCTACCTCCATCTGCAGAAAATAATTGCCAGAAGGGCCCAAGGCGGCAGTTCCAGGCAAGACAGATTTCGCTGAACTCCTAGAAAGAACGCTCTTGCTTCTCGAGGGAGGCTTAATAAGGCGGTCCAGCTCCCCCTCATCCCCAAATTAGTTTGGAAGTCCCACAGAGTGTGACTGATGAGTGATGGAGCAGCTGCTCCCTGCCTCTGCGGTGGATGGCTCCCTCCAGGAGCCACTGCTGTGTCTGAGCTGGGTCTCTGCTGGTCCTTGAGAGCCATCATCTGCTTTCCTGTGGTCTCAGGCCAGATCTGTTTGCTGGCCGTGGTTTCTTGGTGTGACAAATATTCAACCCCTCAAATTTCCTGCTGTGGGCTCGCTCTGAAGCATCAGAGGGCTCAGGAGGGATCAGCAGTTGATGAATCCCACCGTGGACAGGCAGGGTTCCCGCAGGGATAGATCCCTTGGCACAGGCACTGAGGACCAGCCCAGTCACAGTTTCAATGTTTAAAAAAGTGAACCAGGGCTGGTTTAGGCAGGAGGGACTTCATTAATGCTGCTGGTTCAGTCAGACCCCACTGCTCCTTTGAACAGAAGGGTACCAGTGCTCAAATGATCCTTCCTACCGGGCAGGGAGTCCCTGGGGTGCTGTGGCCACTGCGGTCCCACAGCTGTGGCTTGGGCATAGCAGGGTCTGGGTTTGCTGGGGGAAGGCAAGTGGCAATATTGTGCACATTTCTCACATAGACTGGTTTTCCCACACCACCTAGTGGGAGCAGGGATCACTGCCTGGCTGCTTTGTGCAGCACCTCCTTCCCATTATTCTCTGGTAGGCACCTGCTCTTTGCCACTCTTGAGGGGGTAGGAGGCATGCAGGGCTGCTCCTCCAACCTGTGTCACCAGTTTTAAATGCTTCCATCTCAGTGCAGGCAGCTCCTGTGTGATGCTCTGCCCTTCACCCATCTCACCTTGTCTCCTTGCCCTCGCAGCTCACAAGCACAAGAAACACGACATGTTGCAGCCCTGTGACACCGAGTACCCTGTTTTCGTGTACGAGCCGGCCATCAAGGAGACCAACGGGCTGATTGAGTGTGGAGACTGCCAAAAGTAAGAACTGCAGCTTCCCTTTCATTTGGGGGGGTCCCCCAGGGGGATGGCACACAAGCCTTGTCAAAGGGCCTCTTGGTGATGACAGCAACCTGAGAAGAGTCACCTGCTGCTTTGCCCATGGCGCGGCCACCACGGTATCTCCAGCTGTGGCTGCAGAGCAGAGCTAAACAGCTGTGCTGGACAGGGAGGAGATGAAGAGACCAGGTTACTTGTTCTTGATAAAAGAGACAAAAATTTAAAACCATCTGTTAATAAGCAGAGGTAGCTGTAGAACGAAGAAAAGAGCATTCAAATATATATATATATATCTTTCCATTCCACAGGTTTCAGAAAGGAACTTTTTCTGTTTTCTCATGCTTCTGGCAAAGGTTTTCTTAGAAAATTTTCCTTTTTGCAATGCTTTCGGCTTTCCTTTTCCTTTTTTTTTTCCTTTTACCCTTTTTCTGGTTTTCTACAGAAACAAACAAACAAAAAAAAGCAGGGATGGGGAAAAAAAGGAAGCATGAAACTAAAAGAAATGAAAATAAGGGTCCTCTGTTTTATTTTCCATTTTCATTTTAAGAGAAGGAAGAGCACAAAGTTAGATAGAAAAGTCTTTGAGGAAAAAGGCTGTTTTCAGTGGCTCCATAGTGCCATCAGCAATCATGTGTGGAAAGGTGACAGAAAGATGAATTTCCACTGGTCCAGCTTTTCCTAACATGAGGCATCCAAACAGATCTGACTGGAATTCCCATTAAAAAAAAATAAAAATCCTACCTGGTGTGACTTCAGTCTTGGATCAACTGCAGGAAAGACTTAAAGGTTAGGAAAACAGCCTGTGCTAGTCAGCATGACTGTAGGAAAACCAGGCTTTGCCAAATATTGTTTCAGAAGAGACTGCAGATTTGGTGACAACAAGGTATTGTGTAGGGGCATTAAGCTCTAGGCAGATCCAGAGGAGCTGACTGCCCTAAATTGGCCTGTTAAGGTCTTGCTGCACAGATCTCGGCACCAACACAGCCTGGGACTGACCCCTCCTTGCTGGAGGCAGCACCTCACCAGCGTCACAGCAGCAGGTGCTGCATCCTGTCCTTCACAGCATCCTGCTCAGCTCCTTTGTAATTACAGGTGTGGTTGCAGCCTCTGGATCCCAGGTGCATCTCTTGTGCATCTTTTGTGCAGGTGTTTGGGAGAGACACACACCCTGTCACAGGCTCTGTGAAGCATTAGCTCAGGCATGCAGGCCTTCCTGATCCCGTTCCACAAGCCCAGGTAGTTCCTTGTGGAGTGAGGGTAGGCTGGGTGTTCCGTGCTGGGGAAGAAGTTGGCTTGCAGATTAGTGCATGGCGCACCTCTGTCCTGGTTACTGAATTTGTTAAAGCCTGCTTGTCAAAGCTCCCAAAGCAGTCATTAGTCAAAAAGCCACTAATGAAATGGTCAGCTGCAGTGTGCAACCTTCAACACCTTTGAAAGGGAACACAGAGATCCCCAGAGGCTAGAGGGCAGCGAGACAAGGTACCAGACAAGCAAACCAGGGAGACAGGGTGCTCCTCCAGCACAGCCAGGTTGGACAGTGGAGTGGGCACATCCTCACAAACCTGTATTTGTAATCCAGAAGCCCTCTCCCTTGGCCGAGCAGTGTTCAGCAGGACTGGGAGTGTACAGAGCCACTGTAGCCCTGCCACCAGTGCAGGCACACTGAGCCCGACATCCCCAGCCTTCCCTGTGCCCAGCAGCTCCAGGACAGCTTGCCAGCTCCCTGCCAGTAGGCAGAGGGGGATGGCAGCGTGGGCAGCTCAGCCTTGCTTTGGGTGACTGCAGCCTCTGTGCTGGTGAATGACACGTGATGGCTGCAAGGCATTGGGCAGGTTGCCGAGGTGCCCAGACATGTACAGCACCTTGCGGTGGCACCCGTATGCTTGGACACGCACCCCCTGTGACTGATGTGCACGTGCCAGTGCACAGGCCCTCAGTCACAGGCACATGCAGCCTCGTGAGCACAGAGGCACATCCGAGCTGCCCACACACCCCCACGTGCACAGCACTCATGCAGAAAACCCTGCACTCAGCCAACACACGTCCTGCCCTCGTCCTGCCCTGCCCACTCAGTGCCTGCACTGCCTGCCCGCTCAGCCCTCACGTGCACGTCCTCGGGCAAACGCTTCCATCCAGAGACATCACCACAGGCACGTGCCTGTGCTGGTCACCGCAAGCCACAGCCTGCTTGTCCGACAGGGAGGGGAAGGGGCAGGCGAAACTGTGGCCGCAAAGCGAAGCCGTGCGATTTTCGAGCCATCGGTCCCACCACACCGATGTAACGTAGGGTGCTGCTGGGATCCTCTATGTCTCTCTCCACTGACATGAAATGTAGCAAAGCACTGCTCCTCGCAGGACCACATAATACAGACATCCTTGCATAGTATGAGCTTACACATAAATGTATGTTAAATGGGCACTGACGTACCTCCAGACGAAACCAGGCTTCCTCAGTGTCATCTGCTGTGATGTGCTGCCCCATCTTGTGTTGGGTTTGGTTGGTTGGTTGGGTTTTGGGTTCGATTTTGGCTTTTGAGCCTAGCACGGAGTTGTAAATGTGAGCCAGTTCAGAGTTTTCTGAGGCCAAAAGGGTGTGCCAGCGCCACTTCCCCCCCATGTACATCTGCTCCCTGGGTCTCTCCTGCCTTCCATGACTGACATCCTGTTTCTGATGATCTCTGTTTTCTTTGCTGTGGTTCAGGCAATGCAGCTCTGGTGTTGTAGCTGGAAGGATGTGCTTTCTTTATCTGCTCTTCTCTTGCAGGATGTTTGTGGCACAGCAGATCGTCAGCAGTAACCTCCTGCTCCTCATCACGGATGCTGTCTGTGATTGCAGCATCTTCCCACCTGTCCCAATGGACCCAAAAGAGGTCAAATATATCCTTCCACACCCAGCAGGGATGCAAAGCTCCACAGGCCCCTTCATCTTCATATTTGCTAGGGTGGAAAATGTGCTTCTGGTGCAATTGTCGTGGGGGTAGAGGGTACAACCCAACCTGTGGGACAGCTTGGAAAAATCTCCAGCCCATGCAGGGTGACCTGCCCTTCCCTTGACCTCCCTGCTCTGTCTCTCAGGTCGTGCAGTTACACCTGTACAAACTTGCACCCGGGCCCTGTATCTCTGTGCTGTGTTCATCCCCTTTTTCTCTGCCTGCTGCTGCCGTGGTCCTTAACAGCCTCGCACATAACGCTTCAGTGAAGTGTGAACGGATGCGGTCCCAGAAGCTGCGACGGCGGCCGGACACCTGCCATGCATTCCACCCTGAGGTACCCTGGGGGAGCGTGGGAGAGAGGGAGGGAGGGCACACAGCTGGATTTCACCGGGGGCATGCCTGTTACCCATGCACAAATGTCTCCTCCTGCACCCTCGTGTCAGGTGTATCACGTGCCCATCCTGCTGGCTGGACCCGGACACAGCCATGTGAATCCCTGAGGGGCTTCCTAGCAGGAGGACCCTCATACATTAATACCACCTGGGAAGGGCTTGAGCTCAGACACCAGAGGGTCAGGAGCAAGCTCCCCCACCGCTAGGAGCCGAGGAGGCAAGTGCAAGTTTGCAGGCGGCTGCTCAAACCAGTCCCTTCCTTTGCCTCTTTCCTTTTGGCCACAGGCATTGCTCCCCTTCCCAAAGGTGACGGGTGGGATCCTTTCCCTCCCCCTGCAGCCGCCCCGGCGGTGAGCAGGCTGACCCCTTCTCTCCCATCTCCCAGGAAAACGCCCAAGACTGTGGTGGCGCTGCTGAGATCTCCGTCTCGCCGACGCTGCTGCTCCTGCCGCTGGTGCTGCTCCTGCGGTGACCCCGCCTGCCACGCACCTTACACGGCACAGACCCGGGGGGACGGAGCTGTGGGACGGGAGGAGATGGGAATGCAACCCCCTCTGGGATACCCGCTGCGACTCCCTGGTGTGTCCCTTCACCGCAAGGTCCATCACGGTGCCCACGGTGGAAGCTGCTCCCTCCTTGAAAACCTGTCAGCAAAAGGCCTGTGCGAGAACCAGCGGGGTCAGACCCTGGCACGGCACCTCCCGAGCGGCTCCTCCCAGCCCTTGGGAAGGCCGAGGTCATCAGCATGGCCAACATTTCAGCTGACTCCCACGGAGCCACTTGGGGTACAGGGGGCAGAGAGCCCAGAGGGGCAGATCTGGACTTGGGAGAGCAGGAGGGGCAGTAAACAAGTGTCTGCCTGTCCCTCAGGGGGAGCCACCAGGACTTTGAGCACCCAGGTCTGGAGCAGCCCAGGCACAGCCCTGCCAGAACAGGGCCCTTAGTGGTTCCCAGCAGAGAGGCAGCATCTCCTGGTCTTGGGGGTGGTCCTCAGCTGTGACCCCGGGGTAGGACACGGCGTCTGACCTGAACTGCACCAACTTAACATGCAGCTGGACAATGGGAGGTAGCACGGCTTGACTAGTTAGCTACAGCTATGCCAACTCTGCCAAGGAGAACCCTCCTAACACTTCTAGAACAGCATCCAGATTCTTGTCTAGATGTGGACTTACCTCTGGGAAAGGGGTTTTGTATGACCTACCAAAAGAGAACGTATGTTTCCTGCTACCTGCTATCTTCACTGCAGAAGCAGCTACGAAACAGGCACTTTTCCCCTCGGAGCAGCACTGCCCTGCTCACTGCAGCTGCCCTTGGGTGTTCCCTGCCCTGAGCCTGGCATTCCTGGCTAGTGGGCATGGGCCTTTTCTTACAGAGCTTTATGGACAATGGGTGGGGAGCACCCATGTTTCTTTTTTTTTTTTTTTGTATGAACTGCTCCGTACCATCTCATTAAAAACAAATATATGACATAATCTAAATAGATACTACAGCTTCAGCATGTTTGGTGGTAATCACAGCCCTACACTGCACCCCAGAAACCTGTGGGGACAGGGTGTGGGTGGCAGGACTCAGCCTGGCCATCAGGCACATGCCAGCAACTCACAGGGGTGCCAGGAAGTGCTCCTGATCACTGTGCTGCTGGTTTTTGCTGGAGCTACAGGAAGAAGAACCTCTGGCCATGCAGCACACTGTGAACCCGCTGGCTGCACCCACAGCCCTCTGTCACTCTGAGGAGAGGTGGGGGTCCCAGCGCTGGCAGAGAATGTGCCAGGGGTGGGGATGCCACAGCCTATGGCTACAGATGAAACAAGGTCTCTCCTTGAGCTCTGCCCCCTCCCCATCTGTAGCCACCCATGGGTAAGCCATGGTGGCCCCAGGGGAGCAGGCTGGTAGACCAGCAAGGCAGAATCTTGCCCTGGCCTCCTCTGCCAGGTGGGCCCCTTTGGGAGCCTCCTGCACCACTCCAGGCCCCCAGAGCACCAAGTGGCTCATCCCAGAAAGCTTCCACCTCCTTCAGGACAAGGGCCCACACCCTCCTCACTCCCTGCCTGATGAGCAGCACTGCCCACAACATTGTCCTGCACATGTGCCTGCCATGGGGACCTGTGGGGCTCCTCTCCAAGCCCACCAGGCCACCCACTCCCACAGCCACCACCACCAGGGCTGGACTTGTGCAGCTGCTGCAAAGAGGAGTTTTCTGGGAAAGGGTTTTATCCTCACGTCAGGTCTGTTCCCTTTCCTGCACAAGCAGGAGCCCACAAATACACCTCAGGTGTGCTAGGGACAGTATGGATGCTGTCCCTCTTTGTCACCCATCTCACCTGACACAAAGGGGACAGTATCAGTCACAACCAGGTCCTGCTGGAGACTTTTCAGGACCTCAGAGGTCCTGCTGTGGGGGTTTTGCCTTGCTGGAGGCGGTGTTACAGCAAAGAGAGGAACGACTGCAGTACTGGAAGTAAAACTGGAGAGGGAGATGGTCTCCAGGCTTCAGATGCAGTGACCTTATCAGAGTCAGAAGCAGCCAAGGAAGATGAAGGCAGCACAGAGGGAAAAGGGGCTGCTGTCAAGGCCGAGGAACCGGGAGCTGTTCACAGATGGAGGAGCCCCTGGCTCAGGGCATCCCCCGCCGGCTGGCACAGTTCCCCCAGCTCCACGTGCCTGCCCTCCCAGGGCACCACTCTCAAGGATGACCTTCCTGTCAGAAAGGATTAGCAGTCCCATATCCACTCAGCTTAAAGAGGATATATAAATACACATTGCCCCGCTGCATACGAACCATGCTTGATTTCAGGTGCATAAATCCAAAATAAACATGAGCCCTGTAAAGATACCTGCACTGAGAGAGTGAAGATGTGAAGCACACCTGGTTTAGTTGGCTCAGCGAGTTTGTGCATAGGTTGTAAGTGGAGGGAATGGGACAGGGGTGAGAACTGGATTATTTCTTAAGCTGAGAAATAAGGGCAAAGGTTTGCCCTGACTTAAAACTCAAGCACACACCAGGAATCAGGCTGTGGAGTCACTCACCCCGATGGCACACCGCAGTGGGCAGCAGGACAGATGTCTTCCCCTGCTCCAGCGCTGGGGTGCACGTGGCTAAAGGAAAAGGTGCTGTTCCCAAAGCTGCTGGTGCTTCCCAGTGCACCCTCAAGCAGCAGGGGCCAGGCTGTGGGCATGGCTGGCCAGTTCAGATGGGCCCTGCCAGGGCAGGCAGTGGATGCCAAGCACTCACCTCAGCCTGTGTGACCCCTGTGCCACAGATCACAACCCACCTGCCCGTGCAGCCTCCTCCAGCCCTCACAGGGTCAAACAGGATGGCAACTAAAGGTCAGGCATGTCTCCAGAGGGAAGTGGCTCCTGCTTCTGTACGTGAGGTTTGTGTTAGCTGTTTATTAGGAGGCAAACAGAGCCCTTCCCACAGTGCTGCTGATCCACAGTGGGATGAGCTGCACCTAGGTATGGTTTGAGCCTTGGAAGGCAAATGGCTTCTTTTATTATTTTTTTTTTTGGCAGCAAAGCAGACCATAAGCAAACCTACCCATTTCTGGTCTCCAACGTGGGGTTAAGCAAATTCCATTTCATGCTCTGACAGAGATAGTGACTCATGGCCCTACAGCGAGAGAAAAATCCTCAGGAAGAGCAGCTGCCCTAGCTCCCAACTTCTTCAGCCATGTGCTGGGCACAGCAGATGAAAATAGGTCAGCAAAAGCAAACAACGAGCTGAGACCAGAGGATCTGACCAGCAGCAGAGCAGCTGTGAGAGGAGCCGTCTCTTACTTCCAGCTGAGCAGCACCCCACTGCCATCCTGGTACAGCACATAAATCACAGCTGTCCCTCCTGCAAGACCCTGTCCATCCCTGTAAGCACACAAACTGTAGGCACCAGGGTTTATTCTGTCAGGGGAGAAAGCTCACTAAGTGGTGCTCTGCAGCCAGGGGTGTCCATCAGACCCACCCAGCCACATCTGGCTGCCGCACGGACCAGGGGCTTCACAAGCCCTAAATCTGCAGCCAATTTCCTCGCAGGCAGGGGGACAGGGAGCTGGGAAGGGACCTGAATTCTCTTCATTGCACTCCTTGCAGGCTTCAGAAACACCCCACTGCAGGCTGAGGTAACCCTGGATCTCCCCCAAACGCTGCGGTGGGCAATGAGGGCGTCCGAGCCGCAGGCAGGGACACACACCTTGCACAGTGTTGCACACACGTGCCCTCCCTTGACTCATGCCTTGGGACACAGCAGGCTCATGACTAGACCTTCAAGTGTGGCCAGACAGGGATGACTTCACCCTACAAAATAGTAGGAAAATCAGCCCTGGATTTACAGCAGCTGTTTGCAGTTGAGATCGGGCACAAAAGCAGGCTGGCCTGAGTTGGCTTATACTTAGCAAGAGCCTGGCACATCCCAGGCTGGGGATAGCAGCAGTCCTAGTGAGGAGCTGCATGCTCCAAGTGGGTTAAGGTTGCCCATCTCTGCCATAGTGAAGAATCAGTACCACAGTCTTCCTTGGTTTTATGCACACCTCAAACTCGGGCCCCACGGAGTATTTTCCAGGATCCTTTTTCAGCTGATAAAGCCCACTGGCACCGTCAGAACAGAAACCCTGGGCTCTCTCAGGCCTCTGCTTGTAGGGGAGGGGGCTGAGGGCAGCCTGAAGCATCACACTTTTGTGCTAAGTGGGGAAGAAGCATCAAATTCCCATGTGATGAACGACTCCATCACCAGCCAGGCCCTCGCTGAGGGCGGTGGCTGCTCCTGTCTCCCTTGGGTGTTAGGGAGCTCCCCTGTTTCCCAGGCCGCTGCCACAGCTACGGGTTCCCCTAACCCACCTCTGCCTACCCCTGACAGGAGCCTTTACACCTTCTGTGGCTCAGGCAAACCTCTCTGTCATAGCCTCCCGTGACCTCAGCCGCAGCCACGCGGCTCCTCATCAGCGCGTGATGCCAAAGGTAATGGCCCCACTCGAACGCCACCAAGCACGTTTCTTCAGCGAATACCTCCCAGGCCCCGCAGGAAATTTCATCAGCTCTTCCTGCTTTGCTTGCTGCTGCTGCCTCAAATTTTGGGAGCCCTGGCACCCTGCCTTTCCCCAGGCAGGCCCCTGCTGGCAGCAAGCAAGGGCTGGGCACCAAGCCCTGTCTTTATACCTGTTTGGCTCCTCCAGGGCCAGGCAGCTGCTGCTGTCCTTCCCACCAGCATTATGAGGAGCAGCGCCTGCGTTGCACAGGGACGTGCACGGGTGCTTCCTCAGCCCTCCTCAAACTGCAGGGATAGTGGCAGGAGGCTGCCAGTCTTCTTGGAGGCCACCTTGCACCAAGGGTTTGTTTCTCATAGGCGGCAGGAAAAGGGACAGGGAGCTGCTGGGGAAGCCCCCACACCAATGACAGTGGGTGTGCTGACAGTGTAAGTCACACACCAGCCAAAGCCCCAGGCTGCTCTTGCTCCTCTGAGTTTCAGCCAGCAGTGACTTTCTTCAGCCCCTGGCAGCAGGGCCAGAGCATGCTGTCACCCCCTCCTGCCCGGCCCTGAGGGACACAGTATTGCTTTAAAAGCTGGCAGGAGGCTCCCTGGCAAAGGCAGCAACCCCAGCCTGGCTGCCCCTGCAGACAGCAGGATGGGGGAGCTGAGCCAGAGCCAGGGCAGAGCCCCAAGCTGGCCACAGTGGCCAGGAGCCGGCAAGGAGGTGGTGGCAGCAGCTGCTCTCTCCCAGGGGGGATGGCTTCCTGTCCCAGCAGCAGATGCCACCCCACATTCCCAGTCTGCCTGTGCCACAGCGAGCAGCTCTGGCTGCCCGCCGGCCCCGCAGCCTGGCCTCAGACACAGGGAACAGCTCCTGCAGCCCGGGGGAGCTTGGCTCCAGCCACGCCAAGGCAACCCCAAACCACAGGCACAGGTTCGGCACGGCTGGAGGTGAAAGCAAAGACAGCTACTGGAAGTGGCTGGGGGGTCATTTGCCTCTGTAAGGGAAACACACCATTGCTCTGGGAACCCAGCCAGGCCAATGATTTTCCCATCTCATTTACAACTAGACTGGTTCAGATTTTACGCCAACTGTGAAGTGCCTCCGTGCCCTGTTGTACCACCACAGAGATGAGGCTGCTAACAAAACGGAATCACGGTGAATCTCCAGTGCAAACAAACATCTCCCCGCTCAGAAACAGTAATATCTCAGTTGTTTAAACATGAATTTTACCAGAGAAAGGCAAAGGTAAAGCTCCTGGAAATACCAGAAAATTTCTTCACTATGAGTGTGGTGAGACACTGGCACGGGCTGCCCAGAGAAGTTGTGGATGCCTCATCCCTGAAAGTGTTCAAGCCCAGGCTGGATGGGGCTTTGAGCAGCCTGGTCTGGTAGAAAGTGCCCTTTGCTTATAGCAGGGGGGTTGGAACGAGATGATCTTTAAAGGTCCCTTCCAATCCAAGCCATTCTGTGATTCTACAATAAGACCAAGCTGGAAAACCATCCCCCTGCACACTACACAGGGCGCTAGGCTCACATCCCACCACCCCTCCCCAAGGAACTTACCTTCCCAGCAGTGGTGAACAAGGAACTGGTCACACTGCAATCCACTTGCAGCAACAGCCCACATGATGTTTGGCAGTTTCCTCCAGCACTTTTCCTACTTCGCTCATCGTTAAAATAGCTGCAGATGATCAGGTGGGACACGCTCGATGCTGCCGTGAGCTCAAGGTCAGTATTTCTCCTTCCAGGGCAATATGCACCTAGGAATTAACACACGTCCTCTCCAAGGACCTGATCTTTTTAAGAAACTTCACTGAAACCACATCAGTGCTCAGCACTCCTGGAAATCAGCCTGGAGAGTTTCAGCTTGGGCAACCCAGACAGAACAAAAGCACTGAGCAGAAGGAGGGTTTAGTCCAAACAAGTTGCTTTGATGCCACACAGGAGGCAGGGGTAAAAAAAAGGGAAAAAGAACTCAATTTTCAGGGAAGCCTCAAATAGCTTCAACCAAACTGAACTCAGCTCCTCCATCCTAATCATATGCTTCATTTACTTCCAGCTCCTTAAAAAGTTGGGCAATGGCCTTAGACACTCACCTTGATTGCAGCACTTTAATCCGTACTCAGGATACTTGGCAACGAATGAAGCAAGTGATTCTTGGGAGAGGGCAGAGCATGACCACAACTACATGCAGAGGAGGTAGGACACACAATTTTAGCCTGCCCAGAAGACTTTTAAATATTACTCTGCTTTCTGAAAAGAGAATAAGTCTAATTCACATTCAAACGTGGAAGCTACTTTTAGTGACATTTGTGTGAAATCTGATGCCAACATTCTCCACCATTCCTTGAATTTGCGTTTCATAAAAAAAGAAAATAAAACAATAATACTCCATCCTGAGACCTCAAGCCGTCGAGGTCCTTTACAAGAGCTGTCTCTCTTTACAAAGTCACTGCAAAACATGTATCCTGAGTCAAGCAACTGAGAAAAGCCACAGCTCAGCTGCAGATGCCCAGACTTGGTGTGAGCCAACACAAGAGGAGGATTAGGCGTATCTTGCCCAGGCAGTTCCCAGATGTTTGCTGACAGCTGAGGAACAGCAATGACAGAGCAGAAGGCAGTCTGGCACAGGGCTGTTCTGGTCAGCACCAGCCCCACTCCCTTCCCAGCCGAACCCCCCTCCCTCCCGCTCCTGCCAGTCCCTAAGCCTGCATACCAGGAGAAGATGGTCAATCCTTTATAGGGGGTGCAGGATAGGAGGCATTTCCTTTACACAAAGAATTTAAATCCAGGCCTCCTGAATGTCTCAGTCTCAACTCACCTAAAATTTCGCCCACAACCACCAAGGTCTCCAGCACTCACCCTCTTCGCCCCGCCAAGCTCTTCTTCTTTGCACCCTTGGTCCCTCTCGCTCATTTTTCTCCTTGCAAATGCTCATCTCCCAGTGCTTCTTCACCTTTGGCTTTCCAGTGCTGTCCATAAATCACAGTTTCTGCTCTTTTGAACACATTTCACCCATTCTCCACCTGGCCACCCTGTTCCTTTCCATTTTCTGCCTGTTGTCATGTGGCACCCAAGACACAGTGGTAAGTGTTAAGCCCTTTTAAACCTTGGAATGAGGAAGGGGATAGTCTGCTCTGAAATCTGCAAGACCAGGAACTTGAAGACTGAGCCACTAAAAATTTTTATCTCTAAAAAAATAAAAGGTAATTTTTGAAATTATAGCCAGCCCAGCTTTGAAAGCTTGGAGACTCCTGACCGAGGATAGCCAGCCCCAAGACCACACTGCTGCTTTATGCCCTCACTCTACACTATGGGTTCAGCAGAGCTCTCCACAATGAAAGACCAAACTTGGCAGTAACACCAATCCCACTTCGTTCCTCATGTTACTTTTAAAATATGGCAGAGGTGAAAACCGAGCAGACCGTCCCAGGCCTATCGTTCTCTGCCAGTCTGGAATAAATGTACGTCAGGGGAATCCTTATGACAACCAGCTTCATGCAGTGGTAGCACCAGACACACTCAACACCTTCCCTCACACCACCACTGGCCCCATACTACAAAACCAGCAACTCCATTGGGCATCACAGTCTGGACTTCCGAAAAAATAATTTCCTTGGAGATCAGCACCGTAAGGAAGAGGCAGCACAGTCCAGGCTCCGTCGGCCACGATGTTTAACTGCACCAGACAGCACTGAAATCTTAGAGCAAGACCAGGCACACACTTGATGTGAATCACAGGCATCGAGAGGATGCCACGTGGCAGAACTACTGTTCCAGCTGCACAAACTTCCCACCTGCTGGCTTTTGCCAGAGGAGGCACACAGCAAGCCCCAACCGCCTGGGAACGGGCCTTTAGGCATCAGTTTGGTTTCTGCACCAACAGAAGTCTCTTACCTACAAACCTGGCTGGCATGCACTGGGAATGAAGAAAGCAAGAGTGACTCTTTCAAGTTTCACACACAGCACAGAAAGACCCAAACTAGACAATAATCCATTTGGTTCTTTTATTAGCAGAAGTTAAGAATACAGCAAGTAATAAGATCCCATCTTATATGGAACCATCACCAGAGTCCCCAGCCATCAAAACCCCAGAATGTGCTTCATTGCTTCCAACAGTAAGCAATTTTTAAAAAGAAATATACTGAACAAGGCCACTATTTAATGGGGAAGGAAAGAAGCTGTAGGTCCTAACTATTCTATGGCAATAACCTGCACACAGAGCAAGCAAGCCTCTGACTGCTGAGAGTAAGGCATTCAGGTGCCAACCTGGGAAGAGTTCTCAGCAAAAGCTACAGAAAAGTGCACAGCTAGGTTGTTTTTATTGGAACACACAAACTTCTTGAACGGAGAGACTGACTGGGTTAAGAATAGCAGGTGGAGTACTGTGTTTTTGTAATAGTTCTGTGCTGTGTAGGACCAGGTTACAATCACCCTTCAAGGAGTGAACGTGGGATGATCCAGGATGGAGACTGTCGCTTCTGCTGGTACTGTTCAGAGGTATCCCAAAGCACCTTACAGACAGCTCTGATTCTGATATGTACCACGCTTTTCTCAGACACCAGCACACTTCCTCCAGTGCCATTTAGCCCTTACATCCAAGTTAATACTGCTCTTTACTTCATATAAGTACCACACAGACCTGTGACAAACCACTTCCAGCCCTACAGGCATCCAGTGTCATGATCCTACTGAGAACCTGTCCCCCTAAACTTGCAGGCTCTGCTGCAGCACCTCTTTTTGCAGCTGACCTTGCTCTCAGAGGCTTTACTCCATTCAAGGGGAGAAGTTTAATATCCAGTCAACTTCAGGAAGGCATTCTGCTTCTATCTGACTAAGCAACTCCCCAAAACACACTCCGTGGCATCCACGGTATGGGAAGATCTTCGCAATCCGAATCTTTCTCTTGAAGGGTGAAAACTGAAACTTGCAGGAGTCTAAAAAAAACCCAAACCCCAACAACAAAAGAAAACCCACACACCAATCAACCACCCCTTACCTTCCTTCCTTGTGAAATATAGCATGTTATGAGCTGTTTAACTCATCTGTGAGAGAGGTAATTGCTCTGAATTTCCAGCTAAAGACTCCAAGCAATATCTGTGCCATAACAAACAAAACGTTCAAGTTTCATCTTACGACTCCAAAGATTCTCCTTCAGTCTGGCTTCTGACTGGGCTCCAAAGATCAAGCTACATCAATTACATAAGAGAAGGGTATAGGCCTCCCCTTATATAGGAGGTGCGTCTGCTCCACAGCAATCCAGCTGAACTCTCAGTTTTAGGTTTAGAAATACCAGCAGTCCCATTAGTCCCATTGCTAAAGCACAGATGGGAAGCAGACCTTACTAAGGACAAAAAAAAAAAAAAAAAGGAACTGTACTGGGCTGGTTGTGGATTTACTCCTCTTAAAAAGAAAAACCTGCAAACTCCCTTGGCATATGGAGCCTGACACACGAGAAGGTAATGTGCTTGAGGTCTGCAGTAACTGTTAACTCCAAGTCCTGGAGCACACAGCTTCCTCTTTCCAGTCCATCTTAACCCCACCTCTGTTTCCCCTCACATGCTCAACTATCTTCTGACAAGCCTATTACCATCCTTTCTTCAGGTCAAACAAAGCAAATGGCAACCATCTTCTCAATGGGGGCCTTTGGGTATAGGCAGGCACTGATGGAGTTGGACTGTTTGCCATTTCATGTGCAGTTATCCCATTATGCTCCAATCCATATGATGAGAACCAAACCAACTAACTGCAAGATCCATCACCCACAACTACACACGCCACGCAAGCTTGGAAGGCAGCTGTCCCACACACCTGGGATGTATCCTTCAAGTTACTGGAGTAAACACCTTTGCTCACACTGTGACCTGGATGACAACCTGACAAATCCAGCCTTCACAACCCTTGTGTACATGTACTGAGCCTACTCCAAGTGCTGGCCAGGACCCCACATTGCCCAGGGCATGCTGGCCACCAGGCAAATCTGCAGGGCCAACGTGCTTCACTCCTGGGAATTTTACCTGGTCCTCCTGCAATCATTTATTTTGTGCAAAATTGAAACAGTGTGTGGTACTTGCATGTTGCATTCTTTACAAAAACCCCTTTCCCCCCACCCATTGTTTAAAACATTTATATAAATTTTATTTAAACAGAAAGTTAGAAATCTTATTTACAATTTGTTTTTCTCCCAAAAGAGCATCTAAAATCAACGCCCGAACCCTCCAAGAGGATATAAATTTAACCTTGATTTTTTTTTTCTTTTTTTAAAAAAACAGAAACTGCTAAGCTATCCCTCCCCAATTCTACAAATAAATATGGCATTGAACAGAAGCCGATTTGGAAAGGGTCCTCTGTAGCTCAATCTGTAGATCCCAAGAATAAATTAGGGTTTCAGAATTTCCCGGTCTTCAAATTGATTTATTCCATTGCTTGAGGTATAGAATTTTATCTTGGTTAGTCAGAATCCCCATGAAGCTCCATGCCTCATCAGCTGAAACGTGGATTCTTCTTAGGTATTCCTTTTGCTAGCCTGTATGCTTCACCGCGCCGGCGGCTGTTTTGGTTACGGTCTCGGGCTGAAGGTTGGTTCTACTGCATCCCATCTTCCTCTGTGCAGCCTCCTCCGACCGTGAAACGGAACTCCTGGAGGTTCGAAACTCCATGGAAGTGCACGAAGGCGCCAGCCACTACAAAGACGTGGAACAGCTGATGGGAGTGGAACTGCGGGAGAGAAAACACTCCTGTTCAGCCGGGGCACTGCCGGCTCCAGCGCGACCCTGCCTCCCAAAAAGCCACACACTCCGCTGAAGTACACAGTGACAGGGAGCAGTACCTCACACCACGAGCTGCAGAGTTCTCCAAGTTGTGTGTTAAAGCCCATCCCTCTCCTATCATTAGCCAAATAATCGAATTCTACACACACACACACAAACAAACATACCCCCTTCCCTCCAGAGCCACCTTAACCAGCTGGTCAATAAACAAATATAGTACGTAAGTGCTACAACCCTTCTTTGTGAAGGGACAGTGATGATTTCAAAGCCTTAGGCAAAAGGCTTAAGCAGGACACTTTTAAAATTAGTTCCTTCACAAGATACGCTGCTGATTTATTGATAAAAAGGTCTCTCTCATACAGATAACAGGTACAAACTCTGCTCTGGTCACAGGCATAAGTTTTACCAAATGGATTTTCAATGCTGTTATTTTACTTCTCTACCATAGCAAAACAGAACAGAAAAAAAAAATGGTATTATATTAAAACCTAGAACAACTAAATGTTCTGAATGAATGCCCAGCATGTTATTGATTATAGTACAGCAGAATGAAAACCATGAGGGAGCTACATGACAAAGCACGCCCTTGTTTGAGGGAAGTCGTACCAATATGGACGATGCTTTTGAAATATTTCTACAAACGTGTGTTTGCAGGCTTCATGGAAAGTTTGGAAAAGAGTTGGTGGTACACCAGTGCTTTTGGAGCCTAGCTCATCATAGCAGCAATGCTTTCTTTGGCCATTTAAACAAACCAAGCAAACTGGGGTGCTGTGCAAAAGTCACTCAAACAACTCAAGCCTTATTCTCACTTCTAGCCCCTAGGGGCCTTCACTATGCTAGTGGAAGTACAGTGGCCTTCTAAACGTCCACCTCCCCCTGATCTCTACTCTTGCTTCACCCAATTTCTTTCTTTACATCTTCCCCATGTATTTGTCCTCCAGTCTTCACTATTCTTTCCCACATATCAAGTCTCCCCCACCCACCCACTTGCTCACTCCACTTTCCCTTCTCCTAGGCCAGATATCCCTTCAAAGTCCACCATCTCTATCCAGCATTTTCACTGGCTGCACAAGATGAGGAGCCAGACCTGGTGAAGATCCCAGGGAACACACTGAACATCAGCAAAATAACCATGTACTATTCTGCACAGAAGCAAGATAAAGATGTGTGTTTGTAGGATCCTCAACACACACACACACAAGTTCACAGAGTTGCTTGGCCATTTGTTAAAGCTGCCTAGTACATGTGCTGGGGTGGATTTGCACACCAGCAGTTACCTCAGACCAGCCAGATTGTGACAACTCAGGAAGAGAGGCACCAGGAAAGCCAGGCTCGGAGAGCCCACAGCTATTTGGCCCCTGAAGACCTATTGCTTCTGGTGCAGCAGTTTGATACTTGCAATAAGAAAACACTGACACAACATCCTTCAGCCTCAAGGGGAACCAGCTTTCCCATTGGTCTCCTCATCCAGCCATGCTGTAGACTCACCCAGATGTCACACTTGCCAGGGAAGAATCTCTCCGGGATGCGGGCAGCATATAGTGCAGCACCAGTGATGTACAGGCATGCCATGAGTGCCAGCCAGCCTATCTGCCCCATTGTGGCTGCTTTCAGGAGCCCCTCAGAGATGACAAAGTGCAGAGTGGGAATTACCCCACTAAGACCCAGACCTAGAAATACTCCTGGGAGGTAAAGAAAATGCGGGAGAGTCAGGTTTGAGCACAGTGGCGGTAAAGGGACACAATGAAAACACAAAAGCTACACAAGGAAAAAACTCAGTATTTGCCAAAGCACCAGAAAGGTGACAGCTCTTGAAGCTGGAGGTGCCCAGAAGAGATTTATTGGAAAGGAAGCTAAAGAATGCACAGGCTTCCTTCATATACCAGAAGCTACTCAGCTATATGTTCCAGCAGATAGCCAAAATATTTCATGTACTGATTGCTCCTGCCAGCTTCAGCGTACGTGAGGCCAGTTACTGCTCTTGGCCTGTAGAGGGAACTGAGACCACACAGACTGTGCCTCACTTCACCATCATCGCTCAAGAGCAAGACAAGGAGAAACAACAAAGAGGTTGTTTATCATACACTGCACAAGCAGTCCTAGGAAACAGAAAAGGGGCAACTGCGCTCATTTGATCTGCCGTGTAAGAGAAACATGGTTTATTTGTTTAGATTTTAGCAGCAAGTACAGAAAACTTGCAAAAAAAGAGGGCGTGGGGGGGATATTCATGACCCATGCAGAGATTTTAAGTTTGGAAAGCTGATCTCTCTGAAGGTACACCCATAACTTGTCCAGGAAATCTAGATTTACTGTAGACAGCATGTGCAGGTTAAGAAACAAGAAATATTACTATTCAACCCAGCACATTCCACAGTTGCCCCCTAAGCTTTCACTTTTTTCCTACCTCGAAATGTGAAACCAAATCTGGTTTTGTTCTTTTGATAAAGAGAAAAAATAGTTTTTGCCTTAACTATGTATTTTATCCAGGCAAATCATTCAGATTAGTTCAGTCATCCAATGATTTGCTAGTGTCTGAGCCTAGTGTTACCAAGCCAAGACAAACAGTAGAAGTACACATACACACACCAAGCAGTCAGTCGTTTTTGGGAGCAAAGTTGCTGGATACAGCTAGAAATACTTTGCACTACCTTTCCTACTGCATGTGTTACCATCCATTTCAGGAATGCACTTCCAGGTCTGGCACTAGCCCTTGTCTGTGCATCCAGTTGGCTATAAAATATATGCTGAAAGCAAACCCATCGAGCTCCCAATCCAAGAATATTAGGTCTCTATAAAATTAAGCTCTCTTAAGTCTTCCCAAGATGGTTTCTCCAAGTGGCAAGTAGGAAGGAGGAAAGGCAGTTAACTCAAGGTCTTACCTGCCCTTACACCCCGGTATTGAGGGGTGGCAAACATGTCCCATTGTGAGACGATTATGGCTGCGATGCCCAGGACACAAATCACAATCAAGTAGATGAAGCAAGGCTGAGGGTTGCAGTAGAAGGAGTAGTACAGCCATGGTACAAAGCTGCCCATTATGAGAAGTGCAATGCCAGAATAATCCAGCCTAGAAGGAAACAAAAATCAGTTTCGTAAGAAATGCAAACTTTTGGAAATCCTCTCACCCACACGCCCTTCTTTAGTAGACCAACTGCCTACTTCTCACTGCAAAACTAAATTACTCTTGCTATTGCAGCTTAACTCCTGATGGCAACTCTTCCACCAATGCCCTCCTGTAGTAATGGACTCCCTTGGCAGACAGCCAGTAAGGCCATTTTTGGACAGTCATCAGCAATACCTTCATTAACCTTTAGACCAAAACCTTTTGAGGTAAACTCAAATTTGAGTTTCAGATGAGGTAAAAAGCAGTACAAGAGCCCCCTAAACACGGGGCACACAGTATGTTGTGAGAGCACAGCCAGTGCAAACACTTCAGTATCTGACAAGCATCAGTTAGTTATGCACCAGCTTAAGTGAGCACAGAGGAAAAGCTCTGCAATTTTTCAACCACGCTGTTTTTCTATACACCAGTGTGAAAAAGGAAATCCACAGCCATTGCTTTTTACCCCATCCTGACAAAACACTCCTACAGAAGTTGGTGGAGTTAATTTTTCAGTAGGGGACTTTAATAGCTGGGTTACTTTAAAGGTGGTCTTGCGGATCACAGAATCTAGCTCGAGTAATCTTAGGAAATACGAGATATTTAAGCAGCCAGCCAAAAAAGAAGTAAAACCAAAAGGTCAAGACATCTTGATACACATTGTGGAACTGTCTTACGTAAGTTTAAGACTTAAAGTTAGTCAGAATAGTTGAAATGATGAGAAGTGACAGTTGCATTAAAAATTCAAAGTCCAGCAACTAAGCTCAAGGTATATTACTTACAGCAGCAAGATGCAAGCACATGCCTGCCAAACAGCAGAAAATGATGGAGTTTTAAGACTAAAATGACAGCACAAAAACTCATGCTGAAACAAACTATAATTAGAAGAAGCTGCATTAAATCTCTGCTCAACTCTGTTCCAAAGTACATGCAGTCATGAAATGAACAACTCCCACACTGGGGCTCCAGGCACAAATCCCAGCCCTGTTTTCCCACCTGTTTCCTATTTGGCCTACCCTGTTCCTTAGGCACTTACTTGGAAAAGAGCCGGGAAACACCTTCTGAGTGGCAATAAACTGTGTGGAAGAGCCATGAGAAGGAGAGGCAGAGTATGGCTCCCAAGAAGAACAATCCAACGACCACCTTCTCCTGCACAGGTGCTACAAAGGACATGTTTGGCCGGAACATGTAGAAGATTCCCAGACAGAGGAAGAACACACATCCTGAAAAACAGCAAGGCAGAGAGGTGTCAAGTTCATGCATACTGAAAGCTTTTCTTTAAAAGCATGACTGTAGTGTATAGGACCACTAAACACAGGAGTTGCCTGACAGCCAGCAGCACATGCAGAGTTGAGTGCTGCCCTACTTCAGTTACACATTCCAACCACAGCTCTGTCTCAGACTTGGACAGACCCTGTATTTTCACTTGTTTAGCAAGATGCCCGACAACTATAACAACAAAATATCTGTTGCAAAATGTAGAAAGAGAAGGGCAAAGTTAAAAGAAACCCTTCCCCTTCAAGGCTTCTCACAAGCTGAAACTGGTCACAGAAGCTGCAACATAGGTATGTTCTTGTGGTAAGAAATGTGATCTCAACACCTACACACTCGGGAAAAAAGTACGCACCAGTAATTTATCAACAATTAGGCAATTTTTAATGCATTTGTTTGTATTATATGATTAAGGAAGTCCTATCCAACTCTGGTGGGATAAAATTAGGAGAGGGATACCAACCTGCTAATTTAACAGGTTACTAGTGGAACAATAATGCTGATCAATGTCACACCCCTTTCTATCTTGCTCTCTCTTTCTTTGAGAGCAATGAAACCAACTGGCATTAGATTAGAGCAAGCTGACAATACCTAGAAGATGTGTCCAGATGTTACCAGTCTCTGTATGTATTCTGAAGATACTCTTGAAACAAGCCCGGAAGGAAGGCATGGGTGGTCTGTGTCCATGCAACAGGTAGTCGTTGTCCTTCAGCCAGTCAGGCAGAACATCATGGGGAATGACTCTCCATCGGCCCTCCCATACCTAGAAGTTAAAAGATTTTAGTTAAATGCAGCAAATCAAGTGCCAGCAATGCATGGCCAAAGAAAACCCATATTAGTAAGAGTGTTACTCTATGAGTACAGTGAAGAGAAAAGAGTTGATGGGATATCTCTGGGGAAAAGACTCTACAGTTGAAATATAATGGTTTAGTCACTGTTCCCTATTCAAAACTATCATTATGAAGCTGACCTGCACTACCAAGAAAAAGAAATACCTTAGCATTTCATCAGACAGGAAGGCTATTGGGCTTTTCTTACTGCTAATGAAGGGAAAGCATTTAATTTCCATGGTTTGTTATTTTACAGGTCATTTTTACCATTTAAGTGAAGAAGCCTACACCTAGTTCTTTCAAAGAAATAAACAAGCCCGTTCCTCCACCACAAGCCAACCTGACTACATATCTGCTAGCATTTGGGGCAGTCCAGCAAAAAAAGCTACCCATCATCAGCACTAATAGGGGCTAGAAAGCATGAAGGGGTAAGAGCCCAGCAGCAAGTATCCAACCACTTATTCAGGCTGGGGAAAAAATGCTCCCACGCTCACAAAAGAAATGGTAACAGATCAGTTAAGGCAACAGGTTGGTGACTCAATTCCATCAGATTTCTTCTTTAAACAGGGAGGCAGTGCATGTGCACACAGCTATTCCTGCAGCTGGTTCCCCATGAAATAAGTGTGCACAGATGTCCTTAGCACTGCTTTGGTAACACAAGACACACGGAGTCTTCAGCTGGGCGTCAGAAGCAGCACTGCCAAGCAGAGGGGGATCAGGGAACTGCTTTATGTACCGGGGCTGTTTCTGCAGTGTTCCTTGGATTTGCAGTCTGGCTAGAATTACAGGAGCAGGGCTGAAGATTCCTGAAACACTGAGTTTAAAAGGCTACATTCTTATTTCAGTTTCAACAACAAGAGCCCAAAGTTTTTAAATCAATTCTCCACACTCATGCATGGAAGCAAAACAAAGCCATTCAGAATAACCAACCCAGTTCAAGACTGGGTTCTTAAATACATTAAACAAGAAAATAACTGTTTTACTTCATGAACCAAAAATGTGAATTGAGGTAGAAAAAGAAGGAGGGAATTTATTTTACACAATCCACTCTGCAAAATGTTTTAAAAGAGGAAAAGATGCATAGTTAAAAAAACCCCAAACAAAACAACAAAACCCCCACACAAAAGACCACCAAGTAACTACAGTTCCTCTGTAAAAACATCAAAAACAGTTCATAAAAACAGCAGGAACCGATGTATGAAGAGGCAGCATTCCTTTCAGCAAGGAAGGACAGCCAGAGACTGATACAGCCCTATGACTCTCAAAAGTGCAAAAATTGAGCCAAGGTCAACAATTACAAAACCTACAATGGATCTACTTAGATATGGTTTTAATACAGCATTGTTTTCAAGTCAGGGACAAAGCTTATTCTACAATGGATGCAAATACTGCTGGAAAAGCAAAATATTTGCAAGTCTGACGAAATCTGGACAAAATGACCTTGTAAATTAAAGTGCCTTGAACCAGAAGGCTTTTATTCTGCTTTGCACTCACAGGTGTTTCTCAAGAGATGCACCTGAGTCGCATGATCAGCTTTAGAGTCTCATTTGTAATCCCTATTGCTCCATGCTTTACAATTTAATCATGTATGACACACTGAGATCCTGAGGCACTGTAGTATTGCTAGTTAGAACACAAGATGCTCATTCAGGGACCATGTGTACCTCCTCCTCTTCCTTATATCAGCAGCACAGATGCTTCAAGTATAGCCTGCTGCCCGTGGAGCTTCCTAAAAAAGGAAACCACTTCAGCAGTTTCCACGTGCCCTTACCTTACACACAAATTCTTCCATTCTCTCCATAGCATGGTGGGCTTGTAGAAGAGGCGACATACCCATAAACCCTTCGTCTTCTTGAGGTGACTCATCATTGTGTTTGCAATCCTCAGAACACTGGGGGGGGGAAAGAAAACAGAAAATGCTTTGTAGAAAGATGAATAGAGAAAAGTAATATTGTTTTCCATACAAAACTATGATTTGAGGTCTTGGCAAATAAAGAAGTCTTTCCTTGTACAGCACTGAAGAGGGGAATTCAAAAGAACAAGCAAAAAAATTATTACATTCTGAGGTACCTGAGAACGACTCACACGTCTAATCCATTCTGCATGTGTTCTCACCAGGTTTGGAAGCAAGCAGTGTTCTTCTGCAAGTTACGCTTCATTAAAGCCCAGATATGGAGTCTGAGGCTTGCAGCCTACCCACCTCTAGGGAAGGATTACTCCCCATTTTATGTTTCAATAACACTATGTCGGTGTTAATGCCTCTATAACATATTTGGCATTTTAGGGTAATAAAAGGTAAGTCGAGGAGAGGAATCCATTTACCTCGTTATAAATGTTTCACCTCAACTTTCAGTCCAAATCTGAAGATATTCTGTTTAACTGACGCTTCTATTCAGCTCATAATCCAGTAACAAACATTCACTCATTTGTTTGATTTTCAAGGTATTTCAGAAACTAGCATAAAACTTCTGCCAGTTGGACAAAGGCAAGTTAACAAAGAAAAGCAGCAACAGACATCAGTTTTAAGCAAAATTCAGATAAAGAGAAACACCCATATCCCCAAGGTGCACCACAAAAATTACGAAAAGAAAAGCTAAAAGAATCCGCTGAGATGGGACATCAAGCTGGTACAGACCACTAACAAATTTACAGAAATGAGGTTTGGTAGTTTCCTACCCCATGGTGACTTATCACATCATCTACATATTATGATACACTCTAGCTTCCCATTTAGGAAAAAAGCAGGGGGGCCACAGAAGTCCTACATTCCTGTTTGCTTACTACAATGCTCGTGGCCCATCAGAGACTCCATTCAACACTTCAGCTTCCAAGGTAAACAAATTTGAGAAAGCTGGAAAAAAGAAAATGAGCTTTTTGTACCCTTCAGACTTAACGCAGAGAGCTGCCACTCACCTCATGACCCAGAAAGCTCCACAATCCGTACGAAGACTGGCCTCCTCCATATTTCCCAAAACACTCTTTTCCCCTCCTATCAAGGTTAACAACTTTAAACTCGAGATTCTGTATCAATAATGCCATCCAAAGTGACTGAGAATGTGGTACATAACCTCTCATACCTTACCTACAAATTAGTAGCAGTAATGTCCAGGTTAATGCCCCGAACTCTGAGTCAGAGTTCAGATGTGGCTGTGCATTTGTCCCACTTTACAGCTCTCTCCTTAGAGTAAAGCCTTATTAACTACTTCCGTCAACAAGTTAACTGAATAAGCTGCTTAAAATTTTAGGTTTTTAATAAATAAAAGGAGACTTCTTCCTGCTTACAGTGAGCTATGTAGAGTCCTCAATATTTTTCGTTTTTCTGAGAGAGAAATGACATGCTAATACCTGCTTTTGTGCCCAAGGCTTGCAGTAGCCACTGAAGCTTCATCTTTCGAAGAGGTCCCACCATCAAATAGTTCTTGACCCATTTCTGCTTATCCAGAATGCAATTTCTGCTAATACACAGTATAGATCCCTTGCATTTTACATATGACCTTACGTTTGTCCACACTAGAAAAACTTAATTGACTAAACAAATCTTTGTAGACAAACCACATCCCTCGTACTGCCTACTCACCTTCATTTATCACGCCAGTGAACACCCTCTCTGAGCAATATTTTGTATTTTATAGCAATGACTGATATAAATATTGATCAGCTCTAACCAGATTCTACAGCAGTTTAAGACAGTATTAAATACACTCTGCCTAGATTATCCCATTAGTTCTATTGAGAAAGGCATCAGGCAACACCAAGATGCAAATAGGTTTAATATCCTACTAAAATAGGCACATTCCCTGTTAGGTATAGGGATAAAAAACAAATTCAGTTTCATTCTGATTCAACAACATTCACTCACATTATTTACCACACTGTTAATTTACTGGCTTTTTCTACTAATGGTGCTCTCTGGTTAGGATTCTCAGTTTTCAATATTATAAATAATTAACTCAAGGTCACAGAAACACAGAATGGTTTGGGTGGGAAGGGAGCCTTAAAGATCAACTAGTCCAAGTCCCCTGCCATGGAGGTCTGCATGAGATGCTCATGATAGTCTGCACAATCTTAGAAACCAAAGAAACCTTCCATTTCCAAGGGCAGGTCTTAGGGAAAAGCAAGGCTGGCGTTTAAGTTCCAATGCATTGACAAAAAAGCACTGCTATGCCTTTTAGCTACCCTAGAATTCCCTCCCCCAGCACCACACAATAACCAGCTCAAATGGGGTGAACAAGTTAGTAATCCTCAATTTACAAAACTTGGTGGACTGAAGGGAAAAAAGGTCCCTTATGGAATCAAAGCCTGTATTCATTGCAGTCTGCCCAGTGACTCAAAGCCAAAAATTGTTCATTTCCCCCTCTGCACATACTCCCATTTCTAGAATGATGGGAAGGTTTAAATTTGAACAGACTGTAAAGCTTGAAGAGCACAGCTATTTATGAACTAGTCCAAAATCTTTGCATTTTGGCAATGTGCCTACAAACAAATCATTACTGAGCTTCTTCTAGTGATAAAAGGAATTCATATCATATACACAGTCCAGATGACTGCCAGAAAATGGAATTGATTTTACTATCTCCTTCCTGCCATTAAACTGAGAAATTAGCATTCAAAGAAAAAAACTAAAGCTCAGCTTCTTAGTCCTTTCCACACTAAGGAGACAAAATAAGGTCCATTCTGGAACGTCTGTCCTCTCTCGACTCCTTCCTGTAACGTCTCATTGGAAAGAACAGTAAATTGTGCTTCTGGAAAGCCAGAAATCTACAGTGCAGGGCAACACCAGTATCAGCTTTCCTTTGGAAAACTGAAGGAGTCTATTGACCCTCAGTTCTTCAGACAGTGACTGAAAGGAAAGAATACCACTCTTCTGTTCAGAAGGCATATTGTAAAATTTCTCCTGTGACACGTTCCTTCATATCTTAGGATTCCCACATTCTCTCCTCTTTGGCTGATCGTGTCAGAAATTCAACAATAATTCCAGACCGTAACAACGTAAGCAAGCATCTGCTTGTTATAGTTGCTGTTTTCAACTATTTCTAAGTCCTGCCCACAGAATCACATTTTAAAATGGAAAACACATTGGGTAAATAATACCACTTGCTTAAGACCATGCAAGAAATGAGAGCCCAGAAGAAAACTCTGATACTCCATTTTTAAGGAGGTATGGTATATCCAGAATCAAGTGCTTTCAAGAATAACTTTTGACTTTGTAGTATCTAGAGCACAGGTCAAAAGGATTTTCACCCAGTCAATGTTTCCTTTTATGTCACCTAATTTATTCTATTTCTTTTATAAGTGTTGCAAATTTTGACTAAATAATTCTGTGAAGTTTTCAGGGCATTTTAGAGTATCTTTAAATAAAACCCCTCATTTCTTTGTAACAAGCAAAGTTGTTGCAATCATCAGCTATCATTTTTCTGTTGCACACATGCAGCAAGGTGTACAATCAGTCATTCACACAAATAAGAAATCGTGGATAGTATCTGTAATTCTGGATACTTATGCTCCAATGGCTCTGGAGCATAATGTTCCTAATTCCATAGAAATGCCAAATTCCAGTTTTAATCCTACTCCCTTGGCAAATTCACAGTGTGTTAAAGCTACTAAAAACCAGTACAGATACCTAATGAGATGGAAATTACACAACAGACATATAAACACAGCCTAAATTGAGTAATGGTACCAGAGAATAAATCAAATCTGAAGGACAAGTGAAAGTGGCCAGAGGAAAACAGCTTTACTGGTTTATCCATATCCACTTTATTTTGTGAAGCTTTACTGTTCCTTTTGTGATAACAGTGATAGACAAGGATGTAAAAGAAAGCAGGAGAAATCACACTATTACATTCATTTTGTACCGAGAACTAGGCAACACATCATCTAAACAAGAATTTCAGAGCATATGTTGGTAGGGATCAAAAAGGTTTGATACCAAAACCAAGACTTAGAGCACCCAGAGCAAACAAGAGCAAGAAATCCAAGAGCTCAATTGCACAGTGCCTATCATTAAATAAGATTAGGAACAAAATCTCATTCTTTTATAGCAACTGCACAGAAGGTAAAAAAAAGTTTACATTTAGTACAAGAATTTGTTGCCTGAATACAGTCCAAAAATGTCAGATCACATAGCCAAAGATCCTGTTACAGAGAAAAGTGCAGTAAAACCTGCTCTAGTAAAACCTGCTCTATACTTCTCTTGTCTACTACAACAGCTTATCCTTCTCACATAGATTAACAGTTTCTGTACTATCACTCTCAAATCTGTTAACAGACACACTGTTTAATAATGTCTTTACTATTAGAAAGTCTGTCAGAAGTCAAGTCACAATTGAAGAATAAGAGTCCAGAAACACTTTTCCCACTTTCTCGAAAGTTGTGTTCTCTGGACTTCGATCAGTAAAAGTTTATTTTCTTGAGGTTTGTAGTTTCTTGATGTCAGTTTAAAGATTTCTAGAAAGTTTCAGAGTTTGCACATGTGCTGTTTGCACAGGTGACAAGCAAGTTCTGGTTCATCACTTCAGAAAGTGTCATCTCTCTGTGTTCGTTAGACTGTGCAAGCTGAAACATAAATCAAATCTGAATGAAGCTACCTAAGAAGTTTACCCTATCAAAAGTGGTCCTCTTCTCCTTCGCCCCCATTTTTTTTACACTGACACTGGGACCCCTCTGATCCCTGATTAGCTGATCCAATACTAATCCCGCAGAAAAAACACACTGTTTTTGCTAGGTGACCCTCCTATTAGATAATAAATCTGGTGCAGACAACCAGGGGATTTCAGGAGCTCAAGCTAGTGCAACAGAAACAAAGAGAGCATCAGCTCCCATTTTACTGAGATCCACCACAGAATACATTCTGTGGAACACGTGCAAGGCCAAGTTTCTCTTCAACACACGTCAGCTGGATGTCAAATGATCTACAGCCCTCCTCTTAGTAGGATTCATAATTTACCAAGGAGTCTAAGAACCCAGCTAGGCATGGATTAAGGAAAGTTAAACTGATGAACACTTCAACAGCCTGATGTATTCTCAAAACTTCTTACAGCTTTCAGGGCTGCTCTTTCTGAAATTTAACAGTTTTTTGGGGTTGCATGCGTGGTATTTGAAGAAGTGCACACATTAAGCAGTAACACCATGTCATAGTTTAATCCCAGATAGCAATGAAGTGCCACAGAGCCACCTGGTCACTCTGCCTGCCTTCACACTGGGATAGGAAGAAGAATCAGAAAAAAGGTAAAACCCATGGGTTGATATAAGAGCAGTTGAAAAAAAGTAAAATATTATTGTAATAATAACAATAAAAAGGAGAGAGAGAGGAATAAACCCCAAGTGTTGCACAATGCAATTGCTCACTGCCCACTGACTGATGCCCAGCCCATTCCCCAGCAGCGATGGGCAGCTCCCAGCCAACTCCCTCCAGTTTATATACTGGGTGTGACACTCTGTGGTATGGAATATCCCTTTGGACAGTTCAGGTCAGCTGTCCTGGCCACCCTCCCTCCCAGCCTCTTGTGCCTCTCCTCACTGGTAGAGCAGGGGACACCGAAAAGTCCTTGACTTCAGGTAAGCACTACTCAGCAACCACTAAAATATCAGTGTGTTATCAACGTTATTCACATACTAAACCCAAAACACAGCACTGTAGCAGCTACCAGGAAGAAAATTAACTCTACTCCAGTCAAAACCAGGACTGTAATAAAACTCTCCTAAACCCCAGAAAGGGCAGAAGTCTTCTGGTTTAGAATTCCTTTTCAGACAGTCATTACTCAGTTACCCAAGAGCCTAACTGACCATGCATATACCTATGTAGTATTAAGCTCTGGAGTTAATAAACTCCCATGTCTCAAAGTTCAATTGTTTGTGATGCCAATTCACCATCAAGATGTCACCAGTGGCCTAAACCTACCATCACAGGAATTTCCAAAGCATGATGCAGTCTGAATCTGTTCTAATATTCTTGCTGCTTCCTTCAGCTGCTGACATCACTCCTTCACTCTCTTCTTTACATGTGTCCTGACAAAACTCTCTGCCTTGGTAGGAACACTTTATTGTTACATCACTGTAACACAGGCAAGATAGCTCAGAAAACCCAAATGTCTTGACTAATACTGAGTCATGGGATATTATATGGCACGGTACTTATATACTATTCTCTTCTTAAAATGCAAGTCAGAAAACATATGTTGCTGCATTTACAATACCACTGTTATCCCTCACATTAAACTGAAGTCACAAAGTCTAGACATGACTTGGAGTTTTTGCTCTTGTTTATCTTGATCTCATCAGATGAATGATTATAGTGTTTAACATGACATTCAAGTCATTTAATGTTCCTTGGGGCAGCGTGCCAGACTCAGTAACTCGAGAGCATTCAGCATAATGGCCAAGATATGTTCAAGGCTATAATATAAAAATGTTATTTTTCTAATTACAGTCCTGTATCATCCTTTTCAGCTCCCCAGATTGCTTTTTTTCAGCAATTCCTCTGTGCCCATTCTGTCAAGTGACCTTTATTAACCAGCCTTTCGTAAGGGGGAAGCAGCAATAGGTGCTGTCGTGCCACACCACTTCTCCTGAATGCCTGTTGCACAATTTTCAGAATTTCATCAGCTTATGTTCTTTGGATTGGAAGAACTTAACTGGAAATGAACAGCACCATAAAACTTTCCCTGACTTCCCCAAACTTCTGCATATATTCTAAAATAACAGCTTTGTCCTTTAGAATTCACATTCTGACAGCCTTTTGTAAACACAGCCACGCCACAGTTACCAAAAAGGCTAACTATATTCACCCTCTAAGCAGGGTGTGCAAAGCTGGGTTTGCTGTCACTGGACCAAAAAAAGTCTTTCATTAGCACTGTGCCAAAAACCCTCTCAGCCTGCTGGTCAAAATGTTAAGTACTGGGAGGTTCCTGGAGTTAAGTATTTTTCCTTTGTAGGTCACCTTATAAAAGATACAGTCTATTTAACATAGCACTTGGAAACAGCTTTATACAACTGGTCATGGGTGACTGCTTGCTGGCACTCATTAAAAACAAGCACTAGCATTCAAAACTCATGTAGCAAATAGTCCTAGGACAAAGTCACATTTTGGCTTCAGCACCCTTGCTAACACACTCTTATTAGAACTCGCTCCCTTGTTAAATATCTTCAGATGAAAAGGCTCTGTTGAATCTCGGAGCAGTAGCAACTACTGATTTTCTGTCAGTGCCCAGTATTTGACAAGGGCCAAAGGCCTCAATGCCCACATGTGCTCATCAGCACCCTTTGGGGGAGAGCCTGTAGAAATCGCTTCTACTGCAGAAGAGTCTCGTGTGCCTTTTCCTGCTCCTCTGCCATTGTTAATCCTGACAGCAGGAAAAGAAAACAAGCATGCTGGGCTTATGGAAAAATAAATGCTCTGTTAAAAAAATAAACAAAGAGAGACAAAGTGTACTGCTGAACTTAACATCAGAGCAGAGTCAATCAATCTAAAGCAGTTGGAGGAAGATGCAAGTTAACCCACCAGTACAACAGTGTTTCCTCTTTTATCACTGTGAAAGGCCAACATGCTCCCCCAGTGCTGCCGAAATCAGACAGATATGATCCAGGAGAACAAAGGCAAAGCCCATGGAATCTAACCCTTGTCCAGGGAAACAGTTGTGCCAATGAACAATAAACAAAACTACTCCCTCCCTCTCCCAGTTTCAAAACACAGCACAGCAGGCAATGGTTACAAAACCTGCTGGCAGGCAGCAAACCCTGGAGTACCAACACTTCCCCTCCCAAAGAACTGAAACTCCACACTAATAGGGGACAGTTGAACCCAGCTGCAACTCAACAAGCCATAACCTATGACAAGCTTCTTGTTAACTCAATGAGAGTTTTCTGGGAGACAGAGCAGAGAGACGTGGCCGATTCGCACACGTTACCAGCCTCCTGGGCACTGCCTACTCATGGTTGATTAGGTCACTAGTTTTTGTCTTTTCTACAGATTTTCAAGCTCTTAAAGTCTGTTAATAACCCAGGCACATCAACTGTCAGTGCAGGATCCATCAGCATCTGACCAACTCAAGCCTCTGGAGCCTGGAAACCATCTCCAAAAAGGTATCACGTGTCTTTGTACTGTTTCAGTGGGAATACTTGGAGATATCCTGCTCTGTGTATCCAAAAATGCTTTGCTGTACAAAAAACAGAAAAGGGCATATTTACTAGAGTCAAGCACTTACTTCAGTGACTGGCAGTCTGAGTAAAATACTTATTACTTCCAGTGCTTAGAACAGCAAGTGAAGGATAAATTCAGATGTTAAGATCTTTTGATTTGAAGTATATTGTCAGCTCACATGCTTTTAAAGAAATAACACTCCTTCCCAAGAGTTGCAGAAATGGAGAAAAAGAAGATGTGGTAAAGAAATCTACAGAACAATAAATTTTGAACATAATCTGCTTTAAAACAAAAGCAAAGTGGGACCTCAAACTTTATTTTTCCAGGCCTCTCCCATTCACTCTCAGAAGACAGCCTCTGCTAACAAAACCTGCAATGCACTGCAAGAAGAAGGAAAATACAGAAGCAGATGCCAAAGTTTTTAATCATAATTTTAAAGTACCAATAGGAAAATATCAGACTGAAAATAAAGCTAAATGGTTTCAAACCGAGCAAGAAACTTGCAAGTAGATCTATAAAGGATAAAATTTCAGGCAATCAGAATTTATAAATATCAGCTTCAGAAAGACTGAAATGTTTACCTTTGACCTTCAAGACTTAACACCTCAATCCTTCACTCCAATGGCATGTACCATAAAGAGAAGTTGACAATTTCATTTATTTACATGCACCTTTCTGTCAATACCAAAAGTATTTCTGTAGTCTGCTTTTGCAGATAATACATACACACTTCCCTAACAGAAAAGGCCTTAAGTTCTATGACACAAATGACTCAAGTCATTTGCTCACTTTCAATTACTCTAAAAATTCTGTTTTGTACCTGAAATTCTGTTACATCCTTCTGCCTTCCTCCTTCAAGTCCCTTTGGTATTTACACTCGAGAAAGACTCCCGTAGGTACATGGAGACACCTCTGTCAGAGGTCAGCTAAGTTCCACTTGAAGTCAAGCCCATGCTCCCTGAGAAGCAATCCGGACAAGTATTTACCCAAATTTCTTCTGCCCATTCAGACGACTTAAGCACTACACAGATCTCCTCCCAAACCCCTGCTGTAGGTTTTCAAACACTTTAAAGCAACAGGCCTCCACTTTATGGGCACATTTTGGTGCCACACAGGACAACTGCACTACACAGCTCAACTGCATGAAAGATAAAAGGAATCATCACCCAAGCACAGGAAAACCCGACGACTGAAATAAAGGTAAAAAAAAAATGGTTCTTTTGTTTACCTCCCAGTCACTGACCAGTTAAAGTACAAAAGGAAAGAGTCAAGCACAGGGTTTCAGGGCTGCATAAAGAGCCCATTCATCACATAGAGAGAAGTCACATGCATTTGATTGTGTCAGCTTAACAAAGCCACAGTAAGAGAGATTTCTTCAGGAACTATCACTGCTGGAATTACAAAGGCAGTTAAGACACAGAAACTCCAGGACAGAAGAAAGAATGCTGTCCCAAAGGCAAGGCAATCCAGTATGTTACAGGAGGGAAGCACCTGCTGAAAAACGCCTTATCAGCACATACACAGCACAGGCAAACCAGAAAAAGGAAAAAAAGTTTAAGCTGCCAAAAGAACAAGAAGAACTATGCAGCTTGTCTGATCCTTTTCTCACCACCAAATGCAGAAAAATGGTCACTGTTTCTCCAAGTCACACAAGTTTCACCACTCACCTGCCACTACTTTAACTGCATGCTTAAACAAAATAGTAAGATGTTTATCTGTTCTTCGGAACAGGTACTTGGAAGAGGGGATAATTTATGTACACATATGCACTCTAGGAGAGGGCTGAGAATTATGGGATAAAATACTGACTGAGGGGTTTGAATGTAAAAGGATATTAATTTTATCCTCTGGTAAGAATCACTGTAAAACTGGCAGAAGGATGCAGCTGTTTTATTATTATTTTGAATAAGCATGTTCAATATGGCTAGTAAATCTTTGCTGTATGTATTCAGTGAATGTCACTATTTACAGAAAGTAATGTAATTTTTAGTTCACAGCTATGCAACTTCCCAGGTAAGTTACTGGTGCCAGGGTCAAAGGCCTCAAAAACAAAAGAACTTTTAGGAGTAAATTTTAATTCTTAATATCATTCCCATTTTCTTTCCACAAAAAATGCATTATTACTAATGGGGAACAATACTGGCCCATCAAAATTAGAAATACACAGTACACAATGCAAGCTGTGAGGGAGATGGAAAATAATTCTGAACACAATGGCATGCTTCCACCTCTTTAGAAAAGACTGTTAAAATAATTCATCAAATTCAACTACTATCTCTTAAGAGCTCAGACTGCTTACTCCTACAAGTGGAGCAGAAAGTAGGCAAAGGAATCTTGTATAGGAGAATTTGGGGAAGATTTTATATAAATAAAGGAGCTGCAATGATATAAGCAGGGGAATAGGAGGTGACAGGAAAAGTAAACAATGCAATATTATGAGGGCATATTACATCCTATGCAGGATAGAAATATACACATTTTTTACACTCATACCTCAAGTCTTAGGCCCAGTACATTTTTGGCAAGTGTTGTATCCTTTAGAATACATCTATATTATGATACTAGCTTTTCCTAAGTAGAAGCACTTAAAAGCACATTAAATGATGATGGTGGCTCTTCCACCAAGACACTGTATAGCTCTCATCCACCTCCCTTATCCAGCACTGGAATTGTTACCGTCAGCTGCTCTGTAGTCACATTTAGCCTCTGGAATACTAATGTAGTGGGCACCACTTGAGTCCTTTCATAAGGCTACATTTAGCTTGAGTGGCTGAGTACTACTGCCATCTAGCCAAGAACAATAACCTTACATTACCCTTATCTAAACATGAACCTCGTCAAAAGCAGAGGAGAATCATGCTTTTGAACTAATTAAGTCATCTCTGCTGAGGCAGTTGCACACAGCCAGAATGGACAGTGGAGCAAAGGAGTGAATCCCAGCTGATAGTTGAGTAACAGCTGTGCTGAGGCTTACACAAGACAGGGGAAGATGTAGAGTGTAATGTTTTTTCCAGATTATTTAGAATATCACATAATAAAGGCCATTTGGCAAGATAATATTGGTACTTTTGACAGCAGAGCGTTTTGGGATGATCCATCAGAAGCATCAATTATTCAGCCTTTTATGATGAAAAATAATTTAAATACATCACACTATTAAAACAGAAGAAATCACAGAGGACAGGAATGAAAGGCTGAAAGAATATCAAAAAAGCAGGAAGCCATATAAGGCAGAGAAAGTGATGCAGATCAAGACAGAACAGCAAGGTCCAAATGGCAACAACAAATTTCTGTGACAGCATTTCAGAAGACCAGGAAAAAGAAAAGACATCAAACACAAGAAAGCTAAGCACTTCTAGTGAGCCAAAACACAAGAAACACATACTTCTGTCATACAAATTAGAGAAAACAAATAAAAAACCCCAAACATAACATATGCTAAGAATGCCTGAAACAGAGAATGAAAGTGTTCAAACCATTTTATTTCCAAAATTTTAAAATTAAACACTTTGACTCATCCAGGTAATTTCTGTTTAGTTAAGCAAATGTACAGAAAGAATTTAAGACCAAAATTAATTATGGGCTTTTACTTTGGGCTATTCCACCTACAGGTAGCATGTAACTCACATTAATCAACCAGGAAAGTCAGAGATGAGAATGAAAACATCCCTCAAAACAGATGAGCCTGAACACAGTCAGATAAACGTGTGTTTGAAATACGTGATGGCACAGTTTAACTACTCTTTTTATAACATTACAGAATTCAAATATTGGCCAAGACTTTGCACCTCATACACGTGCTTCACAACCTTCCACAGAATGGAAAAAGACTCTGGGTATTTCCTGTTATCATGATATACTGAGAATGTCCTAAAGAAGTGTACAACTTACAGTCCACTGGCTTAGCTTACTAGCCATGGTTATCTGTTCTGACTTCTCATTACAAGAACACTTGAAACTAAATTCTGTAAGAGCTCAAACTCATCAAGTTAAGACAGGCTCATACAGGTTCTCATGTCAGCTGACCCATGACAGTGGTCCATGCACATACTCAGAATTTGTGGCAAATGCAATTACAGCCACAGCCCAACATACACTAAGTAGCACCGGCATGTTTTTGCTGCTGGCTAAAACCACACAGTTGCTGTGACTGAGTTGATACAGTAAAGTCATTAATCCATGATAAATTTAATAGTGAGCCTGAGATGAATGCCTCTTCCACTTAACTGTGCTGATATCCATCTGAACATATCCTGGGAGAAGCATTAATTACAGTTCTGGAACTCTCTAACCAGAAGGTACTGTAGTCCAGTGCTTGGACATTACCTTTGTGTAACACCTAATTAAGCTGTGGAACACCTTTCCACAGGATGTTGTGGCTGCTCAAATTTACAGAGGCTCCTGCACCAAAAATTTTAAGACACTGACACTGGCTCAGAAAATCTGTGAGCCAACAACTGCTAAAGACTGGGAGAGTGTTCTAGGGAAGTAACCCAATGTGCTTCCCCACCCTTGTACTCTTCCTTATAAATCTGTTACTGGCTACTGTCCAGAGATAGGATATTGTACACTGTGGATGTTTGGCCTAATCCAGTATGGCCATTCTTCCAACAACAATGCTTGCAAACAGATTTTTCTGTCCTAATCTCCAAAATTATAGCAATTAGTCAAGGTTCTGATTACATTCAGCCAAAGTCAATACATCTTCCCCTTTCACTTGTAATTAACTGAAAGTTCCAGAACAAAAATCTTTTCATATGAGCAGCATCTCAGCAGAGAACAAATCACCACAAATCCTATTTCTTTGAGGTTGTAAAATTAGTTATGCCCAGTCTTGTCACTCAAGCTCCCATACATTCAACTGAGTATTTCTGGAATCTTCCTGGTATTATTACAATTATTTAGCAGGCATTAAAAGGCTGTAGGCTCACGGTCCACCTTTCTGAGGGTTAAGGAGCGCTTATGTCACAACTCACTCTTCCCAGCAAACCTAGCAGGTAATCATATAAAACTTACATTTTCCTGATCAGAAGACAGAGGTGGCTCCTCTAAAAGAAGCCTCTGTTGAGAGCTGTCCTCCTCAAAGGCTGCCTGTGTTGTTGCAGGGTCAGACATGTGTCCTCTTCTGAGCCGCAGACCTGGCTCTGGAGAACCAGCATTATCGAGTTCCGTTAGTTCGTTCATGAGATGCTGGGAGCCTTCCCAAATATTCTCTTTCCTCTTGGTTCAGTTTGGCTGATTACGTGTTGGCTCTGAAAGACAAACGGCTTATATAAGTCGACTGAAGTTTAAAAAGAAGTGTGTAAAAGCTGGCTGGAAGAGGAGCATGCTCAAAAGCCACCAAACAGTTACCACAACTGCTTTTCTATGTGCCAAAACTCCCACGGGATCAGTTACACAGATTTCTAAACCGCTGGACAACGAATTCTCATCTTGAGACCACTGACACTTTCATACCCTAACATGAGTTAGACACAACTAGGGAAGATGATAGAAAGTGAGCTTCATAGAATTTCTTTTAAAAAATTGCAATTCTTTTAGAAATTATTTTTATTTTTACAAAGCTGCAAACACCGAGCTGTTAATACTACTTAGAAATAAACTACTTATCACAAGTCCTCTGTAATTATCAGCTTTTCGCAGGTATGAAGCTCATAGCCAAGCTCAATCATCTGGGCTAGGATTCACCAGAAGTAGGTCGTTAAGTACTGGTACAGCTGCTCAGGTAATAGCAACCAAGCAGAGCTCATGCAGCAACTAATTTTAGACAGGCTGCAAGGAGGGCAGTAGTACACAGAGCAATTAAGCTTCCTTGCCTAAATTAACATGCTCACAATCACTACTGGCAATAGGCTTGTACCTTTACTTGTGCAGTGAATTAGAGCAGACAGGTTTAAACACCGTTCATTCCATCAGAGCAACGAGACACAGGCAATTCCCCCAGAAAACCATAACCCAAGATTTCTACTCAGAAAAGTCTCTATATTTTAGACTTACAACACTGCAAAAAGGATTCAGGGTAAATTTATCTCAAAATGCTAAAGATGCGATTATATTTGCAGAAAATTAATGACAGCAGTTATTCTGAGCTCTCCTCCAAGGGTATTACTGGTTACCCCTTTGTCTTGTACATCACTGTGTATCTCTTCAATAGTCAGCCAAGAGATGCCTGCTGGACACTGGTAGCCTTGGGAGGCACAACACCAACGAACTTGGCAATCTGAGTGCCAGAAAGCATCAGAGCAAATTATCAGAATGAAGCCTCAGCTGAGGCTTCAGAATCACTTTGAATGAGAATCTATTCGTTTTGCACTAATCACTTGGTGTCACTCCTATTACTGTAGCATCTAAGTACTCAGATGTGACTAACACATAACATTAGGATAATCCATCTAACAAGTTTTAACTTGCCAGGATGCATAATTAAATTGGAATTTTAGTGCCCAATAAAGATGCTGAAATTTGTCATAATGTAGGAGAGAAAATTAAAAATATAAGACGGGGAATTGATATTGGCAGTCTTATAATAAAATGTCACCTCCAAAAAGCCAATAAACAGTGTATTCTGTCCTTACAGGAACTAATTTCATTTACATATGATCACTGCAAGATAATTCTCAGCTGTGACAAATGGGCTATAGTTAATTTTGCTGCAGCATTTTGCAATATTATATCCCCTCAGCAGCCTGGCAATCCTCAGAGGAGAGAGCTGCTAATGAGCAGGTAACAGACTCTGCAGAGCTAAATGATACCTCAAGTTGTCCGAGTTCAGCATGGCACACAGCTTTAATCACCCAAGATGGTGCGCTGACAACACGACAGCAGAGCAGATGGCGTGCCCACCTTCCTGCTACCTTCACTACAGGGTCAGCAACCTCCACCTGAGAAGTAACATCTAAAATGGCCACAGCTGTTTACTTGGTAAACACAAGAGTCACGGGAGAATTAAAATGAGGTTTAACAGCATTACACAGGAAGCTCAATGAAGAAGTTGAGCAAGATTTTAAGAGCAAGAAAAAAATATTTAGAAAGCCATAGAACTGCTGAAATTTTGATTGTTTTTGTCATATTTCAAGCAGCCAAGTAACAATTCTATTTTTATGCACAAAACATGAAGACAATCACACTGCCATTTGGCAAAACTGATCTAAAAAAGAAAAGAGTATGCAACAACAACTACAGTTTGAAATGACATGCATCTTAATTTAAAAGGCAACCTATAGGAGACTAATTTCAGTACAGTGCTGGTTTGGCTGGGGTAGAGCTCATTTTCTTCCCAAATGTCCGTTATGTGTGACAGAGCCCTGCTTTCCTGGGGATGGCTGAACACCTGCCTGCCCATGGGAAGTGGTGAGCAAATTCCTTGGTTGGCTTTGCTTGTATCCACTTATTAAACTGCCTTTATCTCAACCCACAGGTTCTCTTTTACTCCTCTGATTCTCTCCCCCATCCCACTGGGGCAGAGTGAGTGGCTGGCTGCGTGGGGCTTAGTTGCCAGCTGGTCTTAGACCACATCAAGTCCCCTGTACCAATTTGAAGCTGTAGCAAAAACCAAAAAAATGCAAGCAAGCAGAGCAGCTGTTCATAAACAACAGTTAAACACACACACAGGCACACACCCTGATATTCCATACAACATTTCAAAGAGGTAGTTAGTTGGAACAGCCCTAGTTAGCTTCACGGATTGTGCAATTTTGCATTAGACCTTGAACCGGCAAGTTTTACCAGTTCTTCTTTCTATCAGCTTTAAGCAATACAGTTGCCACTTTGTGCTGTGTTACCAACTATATTGCCTAATAGCCTGTCCTTACATCACCTCTATGACATTGTGGGAGCAATGCCCTGAGACACAGTAACAACCACACAACAGGCTTAACTGCATTTGGCCAAGATGGTTGCGAAAGGTTCTGCTAACACAAGAAGATACGAGAATGCCAAGAGACTTTTAAATCAGGCCTTGAAGATTTACTTTGCTAGCACTTGCTGCCAAGCAATCACTAAGGTTAAAAATAAAAGATGCATTTCACCTCCAGAGAGTCAGACTTGCATTCAGCAGCGGAGCTGAACTTAAGAGCTCTGCAGAAATAAAAGTTGCTGTTTCTTGAAATGACAATGGAATTGTTCAATGAACTAAAACATTTCCATGTTCTCATTTATGCAGGATCCTCTTAGCACTAAATGTGCTTGCCCTAAAACAGCATGCAAAGGTAAGCAAACTAAAAGATAGTAAAGTATGGTCAGTAGCATCTAGACAGAATTCGATGGCTGAAACATTGTAAAGAGACTTATTGCCCCATTCTCTCTAAGACTGTAGCTCATGAAAACAAAAACAAGAAAATGGAAAGCTACAGAACACTTGAGATCTTGGAAAATATTGGTTTGTGTTCCACTGAGATTACAAATCTCATATATGAAGTCCTTTAACTTTTTTTTGTAGCATGCAAACTAAAGGTTTCATTAAAATTAGCTGCCATTTAAAGAGGAAGTTGCCATGTACAATTTAAAATCTACTTAATGACTGCATACATAATAAGCATAATATCAGCATCCAGATGAATCAGTGAGTTCCTGATGTGCTTAAAAAAAGCTGAGAAAAGCATCTACAGAACTTGGTTTTCTACCTTTTTTTTAAGGTAGAAAATTTCTAAATGCTAAGTCAGCTTTTAGAAAGGACTTACCAGATTAATACAACCATAAACACAAAATGAGGCACTCCCTTATCCAACTCAATATGCTGCTGCCATGCCACCACACCCCCCACAGCAGCCTCAGCTGCTGCCTCCATCCCAGTTCAGCAGCAGTCAGCCCCACAGCGAGGACAGTCAGGGCCAGTTTGAGGCTGGAGACAGACACCTGCCATCTTTCCAAAAACAGAATCAGAAGGCAATACTATCTCAGCAGTTCACTGCAATTGTGCAATGTCACAGGAGTCAACATCCATAACTGCAGCATATTTAGGACACTGTTTCGCTCCTCTAGATGACAAGGAAAGACACAAACTTAAGCACCAGGGATAATGCTATTATTCTTTGTAAGATATTCCCCAGGATAAGCACTATAGCCCTTCTAACCTCCCAGGATTCACCTGGCACAAGGACTGGTTTACAGTCTAAGCTAAATGATGTCACATGGTAGCAAACCAAAAAAAGCACATTAACAGTGTGTAAGCACATCTAAAAGATCTGTCACTCTCTTTTTAGGATAAAACAGTCCCGGATGGTCAGACTACCTCCCACTACCCCTAAGCAAAGCAATCTCTGCAGTATTCAACTCTTGTCAATGTGTTCTTTTCTATAAGCAGCACAAGAATGATCCCCTGAAAGGTATTTCATTCTGTCTGTAGCTGGTATTTGGAGGAAGAATGAAAATTGCATCCCCCTACACTCCCCTCTCAGCCGCCTTTCTGACGGAAACTTTTCTGAACAGGTGGGCAATGGCACTCATTGCAGGCTCCTTCCTTGCCAATCCTCTTCCCAAGCATCCATTAAAGCAGCATAAGCAATGTATACACTGGGTGATTCTTCATAAGATCAGCCCCTTCTCCCTAATCTGTTATCAAAACAACAAAGGGCCATCGTGAACATTTCAGGCTCTACATTTCTCTCAACTTTCATTAATGTTTAATGAAGGCCTTGAGTGCCTGAAAAATCTTGTAAGAGACACTCTTTCAGTCTACAAACTTTGCCTTGCCCGTGTCCATGTACCATGACAGCCACAGTGGCATCACCAGGTGACTACAACCAGGCCAGTGGAACGGCAAAGGTGACTGAACAATAGACCACTGATGGGCTCAATCACTTCACCAAAGCTAAAGCTGTTCAGATGAGGCCTTAGTAACAAAACAGGCACAACTCCACTTCCAGAACTGTTAGCACTGCTACAAAAATGCAAAGAAAGCACTTCCAGTACAACCCATGGACAAATTGCGACAAGAACACGGCTCATATAGGGTGATAGGGAATGTTCTACCTATGAAACAGTGGATTCTGGCTACCTTGACAAATAAAGTATACTAAGTTAAATGTAGCTTTCTTGGCACATTGTATTTTACTATCTTCTGATAGGGACGTTCTGTCACAAGTAGTCCCTCACAAAAGGTATAGTAACACCAACAGCATTCAGTAACATCACACAAAAGCTTGACTTAGGTGACAATGGCATCATCTTATCACCCATCTGGCTCCCTTAGTCCCCACCACCGACACTGATGCTCAGCTGTGATCTGCTGGTAAGGTGTTGTATTTTGTGCTTTGGGTTTTCCTGGGGAAGAGGTGGACTTTTTGTGACCACCCTGATTCATACAGGGGAAATCAGGTACACACCAGCACAGGTGTGCAGGTGCACAGGGTGCGTGTAAGGGAAAGAAGAAGAGTGTTACCTACACTCCTGTGTTACACGAGTTAAATTTCACATTGAGTGACATCTACACATGTGGTCCAGCTGACCTGTGGTCACTTGGTACCTGCATGGGGGATCCACTTGCTGGCTGTTTTTTTTTCATTATGCACACAGCAAAGCAAAGGAGATAAGAAATCCAGACATTTTAAGTAATTTGTGAATTGTCCTATATCAGCAGGCCACAGACAAAAAGTTAACAAAACATTAATACTGAAAGATTCAAGAATATAACTTGAAATAAGGGATCTCTTTTTTTTTTTTTTACTTAGAGTCTTAAACAGTTGAGCTGTCTTTTTCAATTTAGGAGTTAAACATCCACAGTTAACATTCCAAATATTCTCTAAAACTACAGTCGAAAACAAAGCAAACAAGGGTATGTATGAAAGGGAGGAGGAGGAAAACCTCACAGAAGACCTTGTTTTCTGTACGCTGAAGGAAAAGTATGAATCAGGCTGTAAAAATTCTTTGGAGGTCATCTTTAACAATGAGGAACAATGAGGAAGTAATCCAGCACCTCTTTTCTCGCTGTAATTTCCCTAGATAAAGAGGCATCTACAAAACAAAGCTTAGGCTCCCGCAGAGGGTCAGTGGCCAAAAAGCTGTCTTTGTAACTTGTAAACTGTCACTGGACGTTTCAGCCTAAGCTATTTCACAGCAGGCTGCAGAGGCAAACAATCAAGCACATTCTGATGCATTTGGGTCCAAAGAAAGGGAACAAGCCGGCAGCCTGCCTACATTAGCAAAACGCTTCCATTTCAGAGGATCCCATTACATTGTTACAACATTTGTCCAATTTGTACCGCAAATTGGCCCCCAGTTTTGTAACTGGGTTAAGTGTTATGTAAGAGGTTGGCCCACCCCCAGTGCACAATGTCCGGTTGTTACAGACTGCATAACCGCTGTAAATTAGTTTTAGTCTTTAATAAACCAAAACCAAGAGAAGTGTCACAAAAGCAATACAAAACTAAGAACAGAAGTTCAAATCCTTTTCGCATCACATTCCACAAATATCCACAGACCAGACCTGGAAAACTTGCCTTTTCTTAATTTTTCAATAAACGGCTCAGTTTCTCCAAGTGAGGAACGTTCCATCTTTTGCCCTTTTATGATTTTATTTCTATGGCAGGCTACTCGCACCATGCTACTTCACGGTTGCCAACAACAAAAAGATGCAGCTCTTTTTTGTTAGTAACACTTTGGATCACAGACTGTCTAAAAGTGAAAGACTGAAATTAAACATCGCTTTCCTCTTAAGTGAAAATTTAGAATACATCCTTTTAGTTACTGCCTCAAGGACATCCAATTCACAAAACGCTGCGTGAAGATGAAGAAACCTAAGTATTTGGTGCAGGCAGTGAAACCCAGAGCTAGAGCACTAAACTGAGGCTACATTCATTTAGCCCCTCTACACAGAGGATCTTTGCATGGGAACGTAAAGGACATCAAGATAGCGATTCAGAGAGCAAACATTCCTCCACCCTGGCAGGTACAACGTTCCTCCTACAAAGGCCAAGTCTGAATCTGTAAAAACTGAACCAAGATCTTTTATAACTCAAGAAAGCGCTCCAAGGCCTGGAGCAACCCTACAAAAACAAACACTACCACTGTGCTTTTAAAACCAGAAGAGAAACACACACGTTTCAGGCCGCAAACTTCAAGCAGCAAATCATTCCGACAGTTGCCTGCAGCGCTTCTTACTGGCCTGCTCGGACACCTCCTTCCTTAGATGCCGCCACCGTGCAGATTTTAAGGGCTGGCTGGTGCCAAGAGGGGGCAGCCCCACTCTCCCCTGTTTGGGCAGTAAAGAGTCCCACTTCTCACGTCTGACCCTCCACCCAGAGGCACTCTGATGTCTGTCACAACCCATTCCAGGTGACAGTCTGGAAAAACATTAACCCAGGGAGGAGAATAAGATCATCATTTGCCATGAAAGATGCAAATGCTATCAAACAAGCAAACTCAAGCATGGAGGACGTGACAAAGGGCAGCACCCCACCCTCAAAATTTTAACTCCGCGTATTTTATAGGCAGTATTTTCCTAACCTGCTAAAACCTGACAGTTATCTGTTGGGCCTGGCCTTTAATTGTTATATATGTACACACCATGGCCTTTATTATGACTTGCTGACCGGCTGCAGGCCACATCTGGCATAGCAAACCAGGCACCTTACCAAGATTACTAATTTTAATAGAGCAGAGAGGATCTCAGAGGCCTGGTTGCAAAAAGCTGTCACTCCTCCCAGTTTTTGGACGCCTGCTCTCTAGTTTTACTGATAATCTTGCTAAATTTTATTCCTGAGGTTGTGAGCTTGCTCATCAGTGTTTCATTTTGAGGCTGACAGGTTTGGTCTACAAAATGTTTGCATTCCCATATTTGTAAAAAATAAGAACAAAGCAAAGTTACTACTTTACTTACCCTCAGCAATGACATTTTTTCAGTTGAAAACAGCATATATCCCCCTCCTCAAAAGCCACAATGTTGCTTTGCCACAAGTCAGACAACTAAAAATTTGGTACTTTTCTGTAGCAAAAATGCCACAACAACACTGTAGAAATAACCAACATCCACATCATAGAATTGTATCAGTCTAAGACCAAAAAAGTGATGCATCATCTTTCAGATTCTTTTTTACCCACCAAAACTCAAGAAAAGAGGCAGATCCACCACAATCAGACTGCATCAAATTTATGTCAGTCAGAAGCAAATTCAGTCAAACGGCTGAAGTTCTATATAAAACCAGGTAAAGCTACTTAATTACTTAACTTCCTTAATGCAATAGCCAGAGAATAATTTGGGGTTTAAAAGATAAATATTGTTGAGAGTTAAGAAAAGCTGAAGTGAACTTTTAGTCTCCTTTACCATTTAGTGCCACTCTCATATAAGCATGCTTCCTGGTAACGTTGTTTGAAATCATCTCGAATTCTGAAACAAGACCTACTATCGGACACTGGTATCATAATACATCACTGATGCAGTTCAAAAGTAGAAATGTTAAATTAATCTTTTACTTTCTACCGTCCCACAACTAAGGAGAGATGGCAAAAGACCCAGAGTCTAGTTATGAGAGTAATGCTAAAATTTCAAGAACCAAAATTATTATCAATACACGTGCAAGCCCTTTAAGCAGGGATGTAGCTTAAACTCAAAACACACCTACAGGCTTGAAACAGTTTAAGACCATAAGCTTGGTTCGTGTTAATTTACATGTTAGATGTTTTGCATGACTTAATATCCCTTATTGATTGCATTCTTCCTCCTAGAGGGAAGAAGAAGAAATGGGCAAAATCAACATCATACTCCTCCAAACAAACAACTTCCAAGGCTGACAACCTCCCATTATCCTCTCCAGCAGTCCAAAGCTGCTGACTTAAAGACCCAAAGCAGCAATGGAAGGGTGAAAGTAACCCCACCTGAAGGGCAGGAACCAAGAAGTTTGTGTGTTACAATTTTAGCTGTGCTTGGCAACATTTTCCTGTAAGTATTCTGACTGCAACATTTCTCTTAAGAATCATTAGTCTAGACTTAACTGTTAAAGAAAAATTGAGTCAGACTGTTGAGATTTCTATTATACTAACAATAAAGTCTTGGCTTTACTTACTCACATGTTACTTTCATAAACAGACACATGTACAAAGGGTACTCCCTCTTTGCCCATACACAACAATGTAACAGCATGCATGGAGTATTTCCATTCCTTCTATTTTTCAACTCTGAAGAGCATTGTTGTCTTTAAAGTGTTACAGGAAAATCACAATATATTAACAAGCTCTGAAACAGCCCCAAGAAAAGCAACTAAATGAGCTGCCTGAACCGGCAATATTCTCTCCCTTAAGAGGGAACTCTCTGTGCTGGGGTGACCAGGTCACTGTTGTTTCGTACCAAAGGGCCTTTCACACACCTTTATACAATCCTACAACAGCACTTAAACACAAACATGGAGCTAAGCAGTCACTGTCTGCATTTTCTGTTTTGCAGAAAGAAGCTCTAGACATCACAGAAGAGATACCATTTCTTTAAGAAACCCTGAAAACAGGAAGGAAACATGGCCAAGCTGATAAGCATTCGATCTTAAGAGTAGGAAGGGTAGGAATTTCAGCTGATTTCCTGGACAAGGGCCCAGACAGGAGGAACAGGAGCAGAAAGCAAGAACTGGGTCAGCAAACTACTGAATAGTTATTTGTCCTAGTTTTCAAATACTCACTGAAAGTACTCTTACCGTAACACAACTGCATCTGTAAGGAGTGTTAATACGTGTAAAACTACTCCGGGAAACTATTCTGGAAAGAAGAAAAAATACCTCATGCTGACACAACATTTACTGTCAATGGAATTAGCAAATAAAGGATCTCATTCTAGTATAAGTTTGTACTCATTCTGTAAGAAAAATAAGCTATCTAATGTAATTTTGATGCAAAGACAGATTATTGTATCCATGGCTGTGACCGAGATGCAACACAGCTCTTCAGATTCTACCTGATGTGCACTGACAGAAAACGCAGGCCAAGCTTCTCAGCAGAGACAAAGTGCTACATGTAGAAGCCAACCACTAATTTGTATGCCAAAGATGTACTTGGAAAACCAGCTGAGAACTCTAGACAGGGGGTCAGTTCTAAACAGAGCATAAACACTGCCTTATCCACTTGTAAAACCCCCAGGTACACTATTAGGAAAAGCATGAAAGGTTCTTCCAGTACTGACAGCACAGTAGAGGCAGACGTGATTTTGGGGGGAAAAAAGCAGACAATGTCAGGTTGTAAGTCATAACAAAAATCAATAATCAGTGTTGTGAATTTAGTAGGTAAGTAAAAGCAAAAGTAAAACCTTGAAGGACAACCGACTTGCCCAGATAACCAGGCAAGTCCTGGTCTGAGTAGATAAGCAAGCAACTGTAGCTAAGGAAACAAGTAAGAAGTGAACAAGTCCTGCATTTATGAAATACAAAATCTGAAATCTATTTTTATCATGTGTTAGTCAATCTGTAAGAGTTCAGAAGCCTTACATCCCATTTCACACATCTACTAAATTATTTGAGAGAGGGTTTCCTTTGTGATAGCAAAGAAAGTTTGATGTAAAACCAGGGTCGATCACTCAAAATTGCAGTTAAGATTTCAACACAGCACAAGGTTTCCTCATCTTCAAGTCTACAACAGCAGCACCACCCCAAACAACAACAAGAAGAAGTGAAGATACCAACCACTGACCATCAACCAAGGTAAGGTCACAGAGTTAGCAGATGGCAAACACACACACAAAAAGGACTTGGTTTTGATAAAGCAAACAAGCAAACCTTGGAACTTCTTGCTACAGGATGAGGATTCACGGGGAAAGTGGACAAATGTACTGGATAAATTCATCAAATCATGTTAAGCACATGAAGCCACCTCTAGTTCTAGAAGACCCTGAATAACATCTAGCATATACTGCTTGCACATTCATGCTTAGAAGCTATTTTCTTCCTTAGGGAATGGACATCCTTACTAAAATCCTTAGAGTTCTCTCTGAGGAAGGACAGCAAAAAAAAAAACAAACCCAAACAGGAAGGAAGTCAAATTATTATGAGGCAGAAAACTAAAAACTGCACAGAAGAAAGGATGAGGGCTGAAACAGAAAGTTTCCCAGGGACACCAGGCAAAGCACCCCACCAACACCAGTAACTCCCCAAAGGCATCCCACAAGCCAGCAGGCACTACCCTGAGATGCTCCAGCCAGCGACTTACATAAGAGGACGAGGGGACAAAAAAACCCTACGGCTGCCAAGTTTCCTCCTCCCCTGAATGGTCAGCTTGCCTGAGACTGGTAGGTGGTCCTGCAGCTTGGCCAGGCTTCAGACTCAAAGGTTATAAATAGAAAGGTCAGGGACAAAGCAGAGTCAAAGCCTCAGTAAAAGGTGCTGCAACCTGGCCAATTGGCATATGCACGTCAGGATTTCGTTCTGCAGCAAGGGGGACACATCAAGCGAACCCTGCCATGAACAGGCCCATAGCACAACTCTCACTACCCACCAGCTCAGCACCAGTGACACACAGAATCTGCTGGGCACAAGCAAACCAGAGCTTCTTGGTCTCTCTGCTTCAGGTAGGTCTTGTCACTGTGCACGGGTGAGACACAGGGGCAAGAAAACTGAGCAAGTGGAGCCCAGGAACATGAAGTTGTTTCTGGAGCAGGGCTTGGAGGCACACTGGGCAGATATCACACAGTGCATCACACACAAGGGGGTGGTCAAAGAGCCTCGGGGGGCAGAAGCTTAAGCAGCAACTCCACAGTAAAGGCAGAATCCTGAGTCAGAGGGATTTCTAGTTTGACTGGTTTATGTTATAGCTGTTCTGTAATTTCAAGTTTCAATGAAATTACCTTGCCTTTTTCCAGAGACTCAAGGAAATCAAAACACTCGGCGTGCCCCAAATTTTGTTCTTATGTACAGATTAGATAAAATCTGTTTACTACTATGATTTTTAATTTCTTCATGGATGGTGTTTAAACTGTCATAGAGCAGTTTGATGTCACTGATTTTCACTGACAAAAGTCAGAACAGTAAGAGCAAAGATTTAAAGAAAAACTGGGAAAAAAAACCCTAAAGAAACAAAAAAACCCCATACACAAAATAAACCAAACTCACACACCTGAAAAAACCCCCGCATAAAAAAACCATCCCAAAAGCCAGTCTTACCAATTACTTTATGCACTGCTACAGTTTCCCTCCTGAAGGGGAAAAGAATGACTTGTTTAAATCCTGTCTCTCTGGTTTATATTCTCCTGCACATAACCAGCCCTCACCTGAACTATGAACTCCAATTTGGAAGCCAAGCTCGTCACACTGTCACGTCATTTCACAACTGTACAAATTTCTTGTAAGCCTCAGTACTGAGAAACACCACAGAGCAGTTAAACAAACAGATCTTGTACCTTCCCCATGGAGTAACACACAGCAGTTATTTTAACCACTAAAATAATATTCCCAAAAAACCACCAAGTATTCCTAACACTAATTTGTAACTGCTCTCTGATAAACAGCTGTGCTACCTGTGAGGAAGCACAGAGCAATTTCTCTCATCTCAATTTTGTCACTGGTTCTTGATGTTTGTATTCAAGCTTGGGAAGCTTACATCTTTCCTAAAAGAAAGATGTGTAATCAACATGAAAGCTGTTTCTCCGAGTAAACTTAAAATTAGATAATAAATTTATGCAGAGAGGGAAGAAAACTCCTTAGAGTATGTGTCCTATACAGCAACTTGTAAACATTTACAGGGGATGACAAAATGCACGCATTCCATTTAGACTAGAATCCTTCCATTTTTACAGGCTGGCTCACCAAGATAACAACTTTGAGTTAAATAAAACTCCACATAGTTACAGCAGAATTGCACAAAGCTGCATCAGTACAAAATCTAACACAGCAGGAAATTTTTCAACCGTCTCGGATATCATCCTCTCTAAATGTTCAACATAACTCCAGATACCATATCTTATCCAAACCCTCTGCCAAACAAATCTCTGCCTCGGTACTTGTTAAAGCTGATTTATTACTGTCAAATACATTAATCTGCACGTTAATCTGCCTCAGGTCACTTAAAGTTAGTGAAAAGGGACCCTTGTCAAGCCACATAAAATGTTGCTTTTGGTCCACATGGGAGTTTGAAATCAGAGCTTGGGAGAGATCCTCTATGACATAAATTTTACAGCATGAAAACAGCAAGGAATGCAGAAGACTTTTCCTGTAATCCATTGCCATTTTCTCTGCTTCACTTCATAGCGTGCTGTTAAAGCCTAAAAATGTCACTAAATGAAGGCTGTGTTTATCTTGGGATCCTGTGCCACTGGAGTTGTAAAGCACACAGCACTAGCATGACAGCTTCAAACTGGCATTCACTGCACTCCAGTGGAGGAGGGAAGGCTTGTATGTTATACAACCTACTTAATCCATACTGCAAGTAGTACACAAGGCAGAAAATCTGGCTCAAACAACACACATACCACATTATGCACAGTAAGTGCTGCTAATACTTCTACACGAAGTGTTATTCCCAACAGTTTAAAACCTCCCAGTTGTACGGCTTCCTTATTCAACATTTCCAACACAAAGCAGAACTGGTTTTCACTAACAGACCACTTGCTTCCTAATATAACCAATTCCCTAGACAACTTACCAGATGATCCAAGATTTTCAGTACAACTAAATCAAAAGTTCAAAGACGAATAAAGGCAGTTGGACAATCACTGAAGAGAAGCAGTTTTAACAAACACATCCTGCATTTTTGCTTAGCAACTGGATCACCATCAGCAGAATATGCTGGTACAGCTCTATTACCTCTGTCACATCCCCTGAAGCAGCAGTCTCCAATGGAAGCAGCAGTAATGAGCACATCCTCCACCTTTCCTTTTTATGTTTGCCTGGTAATTAATTTTAAGTGCCAGTAATTCTCAATTGCTCCATCATTAGTGTGACTAAATGTCATTCTACGACAGGAATTATGCAACTATGCTTTGGTCAACCTCAAATACCACCACTGTTACCTGTGACTTTGAATGTTGTAACAAATAATATGCTTATAAACTGTTCATTTATTACAAAGACATTACTTCGATTACTGCCCAATTCACGAGTTCCTTTGGCTTGAAATGAGAAAGCATTCAAATTATCTGTTACTTCAAAACAGGATCTCCAAGAAGGAAGCATCAAGTTTCACGGGAGTTTTAATGTCTACATAGGATGAATTCTCTCAAAATGTGGAAAGACTTCAGGTGGTGGTACAAGAACTACTGGACACATCATACTTACTGCTAAAAGAACAGGAATGTGGAATTGTACCTTTTCAAGGATGACCTTAGTCTACAGAAAACACTCATGTGAGTCTTGCAAGCAGATAAGCCCTCAGGCACTTACATAATAATGAACTATTGAAACAGAGCCAAGACATGAGTTTTCAGAGGAAAACAGTCATGGGTTCTGTAATCACGCTTTGTTTCTCACAATGACTTTACTGTGGTGTGTAACAAGGGGCTGTTTGATCCGGTTAACCAAGGCAGAAAAAGTCAGCTGGAAAGGGCTTACACGGAGGAACGAAAAACTAACGTCCTTCTGAGAACATCTTGTACCACCTTCCCAAGAGCATCTTAAAACTCTGCTGCTCCAAACCCAAAGCGGGCCCTGGTTACCCACAGCCATGCAGAGTTGGACTGTTACATCCACCCGGACCTTATCCGAGTCTTTGAGACTTTTTTTGGTACAATCTCCCTTTCCCCACACTGACCCCAGTGCTGGAGCCCTTCCAAATCAGTTGACACAACTGGCACTTTCAACAGCGTCACGCGCCAGTTTGGTGTTTGGGACAGAAGCATTTATGCAATGAAACTTGGTCAAGCTTCTCTTGCTTCCATCAAGGATAAGCTTCACTTGAAACCGAGTTTTCCTTCAAGGCAGAATACAGGCAACATCCCACCTTTGAACTCCAGAGCATGGGTTTAAGGCCAAATTTAAGAGTTTTACAGACACAGCAGCTAAAACCAATACACATCTCCAATTATTTTAGCAACAAGTCACTTCCTACTGAATGAAACATTGGATTTTTGTAACCCAGAAAGTTTTAACATTTTATTACTGATGTTCTTTACAGTCCTAGGTGGTGTAAGAATGCCAGATCATCTATGAAAAATCCTAACAGAAAGAAAAGGAGGCTTTTGCAAATTACACTCTCTGTTTCTGGGGGATGATTTGAAATGAGAATAAATAAACACACCACCAAAAACTATTTCTTTATATCCTTCACAGGAGTAAAACGAATAATTCATACTTATCAGGTATATATATTTATATTTAAATATAATATAGTATTTCCATTTAAATTCAGTATCCATCTTCCCTACCAAAAACGTATTTGAAAATTGCCCCTTGAGAAATATCTTACAAATCAAGTCTAAGCTACCTAGCAACTTCCTTTGCTGCACTAGTGAAGCTCACAAAAAGAAAAGGAATTTTATCACACACCTATTATTGAACTATTTCTGTAATGCTGCAGAATTCATATGGTTGCCAATTATTAAAATGTCACAGAGCAGGAAGTCAAAGAGCAGTTGCACTTAACCATGGACATTAAGATAACCATGACAGAAGCCTTTTTCAGCATCCTCCTTTTAGCTTGGAATACATAAAGGTCAGAAAAATACTAAGTAAAGCTTTTGTTGACTTTGTTGTGCTTTTCTCAACTCTCAGAACACTCACCTCAGAAAATAACCCGTTTTGTTCCCTGCTGAAGGTACAGCAGGCAGAAAGCCAGTAGCTGGCACTTTGTCACATAGATAGTTTAATAAAAATTATGAATAGGCTCTTACTTTTATTTCTACAGTCATGTTCCATTAAAACAAAAAATTATTTGCCTAAAGGATTAATATTGAGAAGAGCAGAATATCACTGTTACCAGCCTTGCAATGCCATATGCTATTCTAGGGAATACACAGACACAAATAATTGCTTTAACTATCACAATTTGCAAAGCACACTGTTCTTCATGTGCAAATTGGTTGTGTCATCCCATAACATCAAAATGCACCAGATTCCACCACCACTAACTTATCCCCACAGCACTAGTATTTCTTTAAGTAATACATGCCCACGAATTCCACCAGTCACAGAGACCAAGATATAAATTAAAACATTAGGAAAGAAAACAGAAAAAGTAAATCCTTCAGTTTACACCAGGGAATGGCAACCACTAAATCCCAGGAGCAGCCCACCAGGAAATGCCATGCAGGGTTCTTCATAACAAATGCACACCTAAGCTGTCAGCTGAGAGATGCCAAAATGCATGTTCAATGGCTCTTCATCCCAAGTCCTACTAGCCATCCTCTTCCTTGTTCCAAATGCTAAAATCCCTTTCCTTGCAGCTAAAATCTTGCCAGTACTCTCAGGATTGAGAGCACAGTCAGTCTCTTATCTTTGCACTGCTTTTTAAAACAGCTCCCACTGCAGACTGGGAGATATGGATATATTTCTAGTACAATCAGGAGTTAAAGATTAACTTTAGGAATTTTACCACCAGCTAAAGGAATTTTACCATTCAGATTTAATCTAAGAACCTAGAGTTGGTATTTGCTCTCAGAAGGCAGCTTTTACTGCCTCAATTCAATTATTCCATTTTCATCACAAGTTCTGCATTTAATAAAAACTCAGACAATGCACAGACAGTGTGATCCTGAAGTCCTTATCATGGTTACAGTTCCCAAATCCTGGTATCACCCACCAAGTAGTTTGCACAAGAAACCAAGGGAGCACAAATAAGGGTCTTTAACAAAGTCTAAAGAAAATGTTTCATACAGCAAGAAGGCCCATGGCTTGTTCCCTCCAGAACAGCCTGTTTATTCAAATATCCATAAGCACCCAGTTTATTAAAACACACTTGAGACAGCACTTTGAGAAAAATCAAACTTGACAAGCCAAAAACATCCATCAGTAAGGAGCTAAAGCGGGAACCTTGCCAGAATGCTGTCATTAAAGCAGAGAAAAGCCCACTAAAGGTTCCTACCACTATAAAAGACCCTTACCTAAAAGCTGTAGAACGGCTTAACACATCCAGTGATGATCTCCTAAGGAAATCCGTGGCACATAAAGTGTCATCCTCTAGACCTAAACAGAGCAGCACAATTGATCTTGTCTTCAAATCAGGAATGGTAGTCTCTGCAATCCTCTAAGCAGATGGAACCATGCACACTAGGGAAAAGAGCATTTAATTTGGTTGAGAAGGAGGAAAATTGGATGAACAGATATGAGAAATGGTTTTGGTGTACTTAAGGTAAGGCAGCCTAGTTGCACCTTGTCTTTGAATACATGCAGATGATAATAGAAAAGCTTAAAATTGGAAAAACAACCATTCACTTTAGCAGACAGTTAGACTTTGACAGGACCCATTCAAAGGTAAGCAACATTTACGACATCTATATCTAATATAGTTTGGTTTTCAGCATTGCATGAGAAACATGAACGTTAACTGCTTTGAGATAAAACACTGCCAGACAGAAGAGAACAAAATAGGGTAAAAAAGGGAAGTAGCCTTTCCTGTAGCAGGTCTCAACAGAAGTGTGCAATGTACTTAGCCGTGCTGGCAGAACACTGCAATACCCATTGTAAGCATTCACACTTGACTTTCAACCCATTCCGCAAGTAAATTGTCTACTCTCTTGCCTACTGCTGTCTAAAGGTACCTCAGAGCCAACGATTACAGCTCTGCCTGTTCCAACACTTTATCCTGTAAATAGTGCCTGACTATTTTCTCTTCTCACAAGGGCTTAATTAGTCCTGTTCGCAGAGCGCTACAGCAGCTGGCACATCCCAGCATTTTCACAGCTATTGAAATCCATCTGAACCATGCAGCAGATTTTTCTACGCTGACAATTACGTGTCCTGGGAACCTTATATCTGCCTATGCATTTGAAGGCACCTTTATGCAATCAATTTAACCACAAGGCAGCCCTGAGAAGTCCAAAAACATTCACTGTCACACATACACAGTTCACAGAAGTCCAAAGAATCCTGCCTGGTCAGAAAAAGAGACCCTTTCCTCACTAACAGAGCAGCAGAGATCTGCAACTCCAGAATACAAGAGTAAACACGGCTATGTGCAACAACAAATAAAACTGCCATCAAGATATCATTAAACTAAAAAAAAGAGGCCAAACAAAACCTGGACAATAATTTTTTTCCTACTGTGACCACATCATAACTCGGACAGATGCCACTGAACAAAAAATAGTGAAATACAAAGGTATTTCTATGAGGTCCTGAAAATTCCAAAGAGGTTATAATTGAAAATCATGTTAAATCAGAATGCAAAACGGAATTAAACATGTAATATTTGCTCTCCAAATTTCTAAGCACCTTAATTTTGCCAACTCACTTCAAGTTCTCTGCTACTTCTCAAATCAAGCACCAGCAGAAGCTGTGGCACCTCCTTTCCTGAGAGAGGCTGTCTGCTTATCACCACACCAGCTACCACATCCCAGCATGGTGAACAGTCCTCTGCAAACAGAAAGTGTCACCATGTCCTGAAAGGAAACCTTGAGGTCCACCTTCAAAGTGGACTAAGATAAAGATAATATTTTTATGTCAAACCATTGCGACAAACTTTCCAGAAAATCACTGGGCAAGTTAAACTGCTGTTCGGTTTTACAGTTACATGACAGAAGTCTGAATCTCTCACTCTGTCACACAGAAGGCAGGAGGTCATTCACTTTACAGTTCTGCAACAGGAACTAAACAAAAACAACTCACCTCCTGCTTATTACTAGTTTACATACTGATCTGCAGCATCCTACTTCAAAAGTAAAATGTTCCAGTAGTAGGAGCATATTCAAATAAACAAATGAAAGTTAAAAAATGTTTTCAGAAACAGTTTTCTGAAGAATCAGAACTAGTATCTTATTTGTCTCCATATTCTGAATTTTTGAAAACCAGTTTCTTTGTTGAACTTGTCTTGACAAACATACTGCTTTAAATAGCAGTGGCAGGCAGTCACCACATTAAGCACAACTCACTGAAATACGTCTTATATGTCAATACAAAGGAAACAGCATTTAAAACAAGTTCTATCATAAAACAATACAATTTAAATTAATAGTCTTCCCCCTAAACACTGTCCCAAATACTTTTCCATAATCGCTACCATTATCTTTTCAAATCTACCAACACCGTCTGTCAGAAAAATTCACTGAATGACTCAGACACAGACACTTTCAAATCATAAATACTCAAAACTGCTATTTCCATTTCAGAACTACCTCTATTCAAGGATTTGAATTGCTGATGGCATCCTAATAATCCAATGATCTCCTGAAGTTTCCTTATCAAGATTTTCCTCATGCACAAACAGCATCTCCACTGACGAAAGCGGGCCTTGTTGCTTTGCACAGTGTCTTGGACAATGTGGTTATGCAACCAGAAACCTGTAAAACTTGCAAAATTTTTAGTGCCTAATATTGAGTATCTTTCGTACATGAATGCTTGACACAGCTCCTTGAACATGCAACTGAAGACATGAGATAGCAGAGAGCCAAGCATTAAAATCACTGGCATTACATGCCCTGCCAATTCCCATTAATTTTCCTTCATGACAAATCAGCAGAAACGCTTGCCTAGAGCAAGCAGAGGCTTTTCAAACCTCAGCCCTTTAATCCTGTATCCAGGAGTCAGGCTCCAAGTCTGAATCTCACCCACAGTGCCAAAAATCACTGCTCACTAGCCACTTTAGCAAACTAGTGGTAATGTCACCAGTCCAACAGCACTAATACAACTCCATCGGTGCAAAGACTGGGGTTGCAGGGGGGTCAGGGAAATACCTTTGTTTGTGTCTGGCTCTCTTGAAGACCTGATACAATTTAAGCTCATATACCCAACACATTTTGTATTTATGTCTGAGAATACACATACAATACATGAGAATCTGCTGAAGGAATTTTCACCATGAAAGCTTTTGCTTAAGAAGTATGCCAAAAATATGCTCTTGCCCTTCACACCAGATTACGTTTTCATATCTGATTTACACTCAGAAAGCATCATTTTGAAAACCTGGACTGAGCTAGGATGCAGCTTTTGACTCCTCCATCACTAACTTGGATTCAGTTTTCCACGTTAGTAACTATTCTGCATGGTTTTCACTGCAAAGCTGCCAACAACCTTATTCACAGCCATAATTATTTGTAAGCTCAGGCAAGGGAATCATTTCCGTATTTTATCAACTAAAATTACACTTCCCACACAACAATGAACTTCTTTTAAGTTGCCTGCTAACACATACTCATAGTCTTCGTACTGGATTAAGTGTCACGGGACAGATGAAGTTTACACATAATAATGCAAGAACCACAGCATAAAATCTTCATAACTGGAGCTGGCTTGTACCCCTACGGGAAAAGGAAAAACAAACTCAAAACACAATCACTTCCTTTCTCATATAAATAATATTAGCTCATAGCCAAAGATAACAAGGAAAACAGGCTGGGTTTTATGACCGTGCTGCATCCATAATTTCATGACACAACAACCTACTTCTGTCGATCACAAACATATTTTCCTCTGTTACAGCAGCTGCCACCGAATTTGTAGCAGTCTCACTAAGGTTCTGCAGAAAACAAGCACCTCGACACTGAACTACTACAAAAAAGGCCTCTGAAAGCAGAGGATTTTTATCACAGTGCTGAGAAAGAGGGTTGTGCAGTGTACAGCTCTTCACCGACTTCCAGAACAGATCTGTGAAGACCACAGCCAGGATGGAACCAGAAATTTAATACTGCCCGGCACTGACTACAGCAAGGGAGTGAAAACAAGAGTTTAAATTACACTTTAAAGGCCTCAAGTCTTGAAAACCAGATTATACCAAGAAGGGTTTGGACAGAGGGCCTGGCCAGTTTAGTAAAACCTGGTCCATTTTAAAAAACACGCAACATGGTTGTGATACACAAGCCTGAAGAACTTCAATGCTGCACAAAGAACAGAAAGTGCCCTTAAACAAGGAGTAATATCTAAAAGCTTTTCTGCTATGTAACAGGTGCATGATAGTTTACATACACAAGGTGACAAAGTCTGTACATCAAAAAAAGTTATAATTTAATATTAACGTTTTTCTCAAAACAAATGCCCACACAACTACTAAAGCCACGAAATCAACTGACTTGTAAGGCTAAAACAGACACAAAAAGAAACACTGCTGCAAAAGCCCAGTAAGAACAACAGCTGTCATATCTTCTTTGTCTTCTGGGCGATTACCATATGTTTAAACGTCTTTGTTGTTCAGCCTAAGCAAGCAAGAGATGAACGTCTGATTCTCTCAGGGGAAAAAAAAAATTAAAAAAATAAAACCCAACTTTTTAAAAAGTTTATTCCGCTGCCACTTGAGAATATCCGAATTGTGGTTACTCAAACAACGTGAGAATATCCAAACTGCGGTATAGAATATTTGCATTACCTACTGTTGGTAGTTCAAGTGTTTATACACACATTCACTTGAAAACACTGAGAGACAGAGACTCTGAGAGACAGAGACTGCTCTGCTTGCACAATAAGGCTCCCATATTGTGCAAGCGGAGGCGTTATTATTTTTATTGTCTCTGTAGAAAGATTTCAGGAGCAGCAGCAGCAGCAGCACCAGACCTCCCTGCCCTGGCGAGCAACAAGTGCACGAAGACTATAAACAAGACCCACTTACGGTGCTCTTGACCCACTTAACAGCGCTCCCCTGGCCCAAAGCCTCCTCCAGCCGGCAATTCCCGAGCTCTCCTCCGTGCCCCGAGCGAACTCCCCGCCCGCGGGCTCC